>NC_044201.1:22863051-23065551 GCF_900880675.1 Sparus aurata
ACTGACAAACCCTGTGTAATAAGTGGCGTGGGTATAGCATCTAGCTAGGCAGTTAGCTAGCTAACGTTACTCACAATGGTGACGCTAGCTTTGCGGAGGTCCCGATTCTCCTCCTGCAGGGCTTTGCACTTGAGTTTGAACGTCTCAAGCTCAATTTTAAGAACTTTATTCTCTTGCTGTAGCGAGGCCAGGCGGTTCGTCAGCTCCTCCAGGCGAAACTGTGAAATGACTATGCTCGGTTTCCCCGAATTCGAGGCGGAGGACGACATCGGGGTGGCCGAGCTGCTCCCCGCTCCGTCGGTGTCGCTCTCGCTTGCGCTGTCCGCCATGGCTGTGCGACAGTGTGGGGCAGGGAAGACGACGGCAGCTGCAGCGTTTGAGGAGCGCAGACAGCAGAATGGTACACGGTGTGACCTTGCTTCACGCTGGCCGGCACAGCACCCCCAGCAGGATGTCTCCAGTACCGCACGATGCAGCCTCAGACTCATCAGACTGGAGCCTCTGAGACATCTGTCAACCGCAACCGTGCAAAGTGATGCTGCCCAAAACCTTTAGCTGAATATTTGGAGCCTCACAGTGTTTTTATCATCATCTGTCTCCTCTACATTTGTAAAAAATCTGCATGTTGGATGATCTTAAAGGCGCAATGTGTAAGAATAAGGCCACCTGAGGAATTGGTACTCCGAGCAAATATCAAATCAAGTCAAAAAGGTGGAAGTTGGGAGCCGCGTAGCACTAGAGTAACCGCTAACTGCTCCTCGTTGTAGTAGTCGTTAGCTCAGTTAGCCATGCATGTAGCGAGCCAAATCACGCCTCCTCTTGTTGCCCCATGGGAACTTATTTCAGAACGACTTTGTACGGTAGTGAACGGAGATCCCGTCTGAATTGCATCGTGAATCACACACACACGATGTCTGTCAATTTAAAAGATAGTTTTCCAAGATCCAAATTCCAAAATAAAACAAAAACAAAACAAAATACCAACCAGACAAAACTGAACTTGATAGAGAAGTATATAACTAGACTTAACAAATAACTAGGAAAAGAAAATGCTACCAAACTCTAATCTAGATAAAGATCTAAACATCTAGAATAATCAAACAAACAATACTACTTGTTATTAGCAAAAAATAACAACCAAAACTAAAATCAAACAAAAAGCTCCATCATTACGTTTTCACATAACTGCAGTTGTCGATAGGACCAGATTTATATTAATTTTCATCTTTTTAGTGCCTTTTCTGTGCCGATATCGCGACCATGTTGGTGTTGGTGACGTGTGTTGTGCGAGACGATGTAGTTCACTGAGCAGTTTAACACAAAACTACATGATATAACTTACTTTGCACTGATTAATTTATTAATCCATTTTTTTTGTGCCCGTTGGTTTTGTTCCAGTTCCTCAGAGTTAAAAGGAATTATGTAAAATAATAAGATCCAGTATTTTTTTAATAGTCTCTCATGAAATGCAAAATAAATAAGTTCATAATAGTATCATATACACAGTATACACTGATCACTCTCACACTAGGTAAAGCCGCCAAGTTTGGGCTGGTTTCTTTTTTAGTCTCCTTTTGGGCTTGTTTCCATGGACTTGGTCGCTTGTTTCTCTTGTGAGATCTGGCAACACTGTCTCGGTGTTGTTTACACCACTAGCACGGCAGCTTTGGACTGCCGGGAGGAGGAAGAGGAGGAGGAGGAGGAGGAGGACGTTCTCAGGCCAGGGACAGGTTGACCCAGGAGGAAAACGCTGTTGGGGAGAGGTGCAAGAACATAACGTCAAAATAGTAATTTCTACATAATCAGTCTGTAATTTTAGGTTTGAAACTGAAAGAATGACACATGGCACCTTTAACGCTCTGATCTGTGGTCATGTGAGGATGAAGTGGGAAGATTTGCAAAGTTTTTTTTCTGTTGTTCCACCGAAAACCTGCCACAATCAATTGGACAGTATTACTAATATCAATATTGTATAAGTAGCACAGTAACTACACGTGAGTCTCCTCATCATCCGCATTAAACATCCACTTAAAGCAGGCCATGTAATGTAAATAAATCATGCATCTGGGAGGAGAGACTAAGTGGGACTGCTTTTCCATTTTTGTTTCTCAGCGTGGAGGCAGAGTGTGTTGTCCACTAATCAGGGTTGGTGGTGAAATCCCCAGCCCCTCCCCTGTCCAGATGTCAAAATGTCCTTGAGCAAAACATTTTTTTGTGTGTGTGTGTGTGTGTGAATGAGAGTGCTTTGGATAATAGCGCTGTATAAATGCGGCCTCTTTGATTACATATTCGGCAGAAATCAGCGATATCCCTCATGGGAAACTCCTGTTACCCGCCCCCCACACAACAAGGCAGCCCAAGCAAATAAGCGAGCAGCCCCTGGAGAATTTTTTTTGCTCAAGGACACTCTGGCAGAGGAAGAGGAACGTAACTCCGGTTGAAGGACACCGCCTCTCATGATGTAACTCTCCCGCTTGCATGCTTACATAATAAAAATAAACGGTTCCAAGGACACAAAGACAAGAACAGACACGGTTATATTGCGAAATCAATGCATTTTTATTTTTTTTGTAGATTTTTAGGTAGATTTTTTTTTAAAGACGTCTGAAACATTTGTGGTGGCATCATTGCTGCTATAGCCTCTAAAAGACCTCGAATAACCAAAGTGCTAGAATAGTTACATTTTTCAATGGCTTCACTCTGTTAGTAAGAATTGTACATCAAAAAATCTGCTCAGGTGAAAACACATATCAAACAAAATTGACAAAAAATCGATAGTTTCAACCATATCAAAGGATCCTCTACCCCCTGATTGACATAGTAGTATAAGGGGGATGTGGTACAGCACCCTAACCTGGCTTCCTTTAACCCCACCCGCCCCACCCCACCCCACCCCAAAAAAGTTACATAGTTTTCATGTCCACAGCATAGACATCAGCATACTGAGCCATCGCACCAGTAGAACACCACACTTGAACTACATGGGCATCTAATGAAAACCAATACAAAGATAATGTCCTAATGTCATGTAAAGTAAAACGTTTTGCCGATGAGCTAGTGAAAACAAAATGTTCTATTTCGACACTGCATATACAGACTCTCAAGCCTAAAAAGATCACACAGTTTCAGAGTTAAAACACAATTTATTCGATGCTTAAATAATTGTTTTTTTTTTTTTGACCATCCAGTGTTTTTGTCATACAATATGCTATTTAGAGCTACAATCAAATAATGTCTTTAATGTGTCCTTAATGTGAGTAGGGTTTTGTTTTGTTTTTTAAAATTAAGGAAACACGTCACCAAAAAAAAAATTAAAAAAAAATTCCAAAGTGAAATGCCCCAGTTTCTCCTTAAATACCACAGCAGCCGTTAGAAAAAAAAAAAAAACCCAAATTGACACACTGCTAAAATGATTACAAACAGTCTAACAGTGTACAGAGACTCCTACACCTTATAGCCAATACGCACGATACAGTTATAATTTTACAGCGAGCCAGCCTACTAGCGTTTTACATTCAGATTAATTTCGTTCTCGTAGCAGAAGCTGCCCTCCCGCTTTCACACAGACAGACGAGACATCACACCCCTTGACAAGCTATGGAGCTTTTTCTTCCGTCCTCCACCCCCCCCGCCCCGACAGGATAAATGTTTCTCACGGTATCCTTTTTCGATTTAAAATATAAAATTGGTGACAAATGTTCGGGGGCTATATGTGTACACAGATAAAGGGTTTTTTTATTTGTCATTTGAATACAGTGTTTTGCAAACTTGTAAAAATCGTACTTAAAATAATGTGAACAGCATGCATGAAAATATGAGAACTCTGAAAGGCTGCTTTTTGTAGGATTAGATCCAAATTCCCACTTTGGGAATTTTTTTTACTGAAATTTGATTTTTTTCTGGAAATTTCCTCTGTTAAAATCAAACCAGCTCACTTTTTTTGTTTTCATATACAAACATTATACCTGCTCTAATAATTAATTATACAAGAACCTGTGAAGTTACACTCAAATCTTTAAAAGTGGAACCGCTTCGATAAATTTTTGAAAGCACTTGAAAAGATCCCTCTCCTCCTCGGCGCGCTCTCGACCAGTAACATCGCTCGCCTTTTTAAGATTTTTACACGTTGTAATTTTTTATATACAGAAAAAAGCTTTTCGTGTTAGTTTAAGTTTTAAAAAGGAAGAAAAAAATCCCCAAAACAATTTACATCCTGACAACAATGGGTTCAAGAAAAAACTATAAGGCGAGTGTTGAAGTTGGATCAGAAGTGTTCCATTAGGTTTCTTTTTGTGTTATTGTGTCTACTTCATTCTTTCCACCCAACATGTGGATTGAGCTCTTTGTGCCATCTTTGGTCACAGTTTGCACCTGTGTGGTCGCCAGTTAAGGGAGTCTTTTTTTCTTCGTTTTTTCACAACAAACGACGCTCCTCAAACAAAGCTCTCACAAAACACACCAGTGGACCGATGGCACGTGTCGTTTCACACAAAACAGGAAGCAGAATCATTGTCCACGGGTCCACCGCAGTCAGAAAGTGAGAAACCCTCCCGGGCCCTTTGATTTGACAGGAGGTGAGTTTTTCATGCTCATGCGTACGTCAGAAGGGTTCGACTCCTGTCACGTGAAAACCGTTTGTTTGAAGCAGATAGTTGCAGACTGGACCCTTTTGCCTGAAGTCCTCACACAGGAACTCTGCAGCCCTCTGAACACTTATTCCCAGGAAACATCTAGCTTGTTTCTGCAAGACACAAAATAGAACATTTAATGTAACGCCCAAACTTTGTCACGTCAAGGACCCCAAATATAGATCCTCATCAGTCCACAGACCATCAGTCCCAGAGGGTTTCGTCTTAAGGAATCCTCTTTGAGTATTTTTTACCTTGACCGAGGACGTTTGTTTTTTTACCCGCATCTGTCTGTTGGTTGGTTTGTCAGCAGGATAACACAAAAACTACTGAACTGATTTCCACAAAACTCAGATGGAGGATGGGTCTCCGCTCAGAACAGACCCCATTCCAGGGATTTCTCTAACTTTCTTAACCATTGTGAGTTTTTTGACAGGCGTATTTAGATGGCTGGTATCTACTACTGAGATAACTGGATGCAGATCATAATAAAAATCCAGACCTAGTGGATTAAAATCTGTTTTCACAGAGGGTAGTCTATTGGGTTAGAAACCTTCAACTTACATCAATGTGCTGCTGATAATGATAATGGGGGTCCAGAGGAGTATCAATAGTTTGTACTCATCTTTTCTCGTGTTAGAAGTAAATCCAATGGATGGAGAGATTTTGGGTGTGGATGCAGATCTGTAGGAGGAGTAAACTAGACTTTGCTCAGCAGCTTAACATGTTACAAGAATCTTAAATCTGGGTGGTTGAAATTTTAGAGCGATACAGGGCAATCGAGTTTGATACTGGATCAGGCTTGACTGAGTTAAAGGGGACAGTTTGGGCCTCGGTGGAGGAATCTTTCTACTGAGTGAAATTCTAGTTATTTCTGGGTTTTAAGACTTCATGGTCAATCAATGAAAACTAGCATAACTATCAATTACAACCAATTAAATCAGCCAACCCTATTTAATTCTTTGCTTTTTCCTTCCTCATATAATAATTCCCCAAAATTTGCTCGAACAATAAATATTCTAGTCGATATTCTAGTAGACTGTCATTTAAATCTGAACATCTACAAATGCACATTATCTTTAAAGGGAATATTCTCACTTTCCATATTAAATTCAATTTAAAATGTAAAACCTTTCTCTCAAAAAAGACTATTTTTCTACGACGTGAAATGATTCACTGCGGACACAATATCAGGGTGAACAGCAGCGGGGATTAACAGTCTGGCCGGTGGGATAACAAACTCTCTCTGGATGCTACAATGCTTTTGTTAGTTGGGGATTAAATGGACAAAAACAGGCAATGGAGGGTATCAGCGGGGCATTATAATGCTGAGGTGTGTACCGTCCATCAGCCCTGTTCCCCACACACACACACACACGCACACAGATTCAGGGCAGAAATGTTGCCAGAGGATAACCAGGCTCAGACATCAGTCAGCCTTTTGCACTTTTGAGTCACTGACAATGTTTACATGCACCAAAAACTCCTGCTTAAGCTGTTAAAAAGGCTAATAAAAAAAGGATATTCCACTACTATTCTATTACTTGGATTAACAAACACAATCTCCCTCTTTCATTCGTTTCGAAAACTGTCTTGCAAAGGTCAGCGTTGCAATATCTGCGCTGCCCAAAAACCTGTTGATATCCGACTATTTTAAATCATATTTAAAAGTACGTCTACTGTATTAAAAACACCAATTGAGATGTCTAAAGAGTGCTCCTACTACCTGAGTAACTTCAACCACGTGTCTTCATCAACAAATGCTGCTTTTGGAATAAAGCCTAGTTCAGAATATCCCACTGGAACACTCTGTTTTCATAATCTGTATCAAATTTGGAATATTCTCATACGTATTAATAATAATACTGGAATATTAGTGTGCATGTTAACATAGTCAGTGTGTCGGAGCAGCTATCTGGAGATGGCCAAATCAAAGACATCCTAATAAAACCCTTGCTTACTTTCCTGCTGAGAGTTAGACAAGGAGATCGATACCACTTCTACGGTGCGTCTTAAGTACGGATCTGGAGCCAGGAGGCCATTAGCTTAACATAAAGACTGGCAGCACTGGGAGGCAGCAAGTCTGACTCTGTGCAAAAATAAAACTACCAGCACCTGTGTGGCGCATTGGCATTGGATTGGTTTTACTCTTATTCACTTACATGAACTCCTGGATATGATGTCAAGGCTGCACGTGACATCATATGAAATATGGTCGATAAGATGCGGTGGAAATGTTACTTTACTGTGGCAGACTCACAATGAAAGATGTCGACAGGTAATGCTAGTCCTGTGCGAATGAGACTTTCTACTCACTAATGGCCACATTAAATCTTGTTTGGTTAATAAACACACGAATACATACTTAAATTACTTTGTGTAGTTTCTGGCGGAGTTATGTGCTCTATCAGTTTCTTGCCAAAGAACAGTTCATCCGGCTGCCCGGCACTTCTATGCAGCATGTCTGCTGGTTGCCTGGTGTAAAGAGTTAACTGGTGGTGCTGGTATGAAGGTGTGTTTTTGATTTTTGGAGAGATTCAAGAAAGCAAATTAACTTATTTGCCAAAATGCTGAGTTACTCCTTTGAAAGAGAGAGTACAGAGTCATTGAGTGCAGTGTAAGTACGTTGAGTATAAACATAAAGTGATTGCAGTGCACATTAGAAAGTGGAACTGAGCAGTGGAGTAAAGCATGAATGTTATAAGGAATAGAAAGCAGCATAAAGAGATGAAGAGGAAAATAATGCACGGATACATACTGAACACTGGTACATATACATGGACAACGAGGACAGCAAGCTACTGTACCTGGTGGAGCACAACCATCACTATGAGTGGAGCTTTTTATCCCCTGACCGTCTGTCGTCCTTTCGTCTGCTGTTTCTTGAACCTTCTCCTTGCTGCAAAACACAAGCACACACAGAAATACAGGTGAGAAGTGGCTTTCTTAACTTCTCATAGGAAGAAGAGAGTCGCAACCCGACACACGAAGGATTAAAGCAGAAGTCCACACACTGCTGGAAGAGAAATCTGAAACTAGCAATTGTTAGTTGCAGCTTAATTGTTAGGAATATGAGGGCCCAAACCAACCAGGCACCTGGAGGAAGACATTTTTTTTATTTCTGGAAAGAGTTAGTAAACAAAAGAGGCATTTTGTTTTTTCACAGCACACTCACAGCACTCATTAGTCATACCATTCACTAATCCGTTAAACACTTTAAAAGACCATTAAAACCACACAGTCAGGAGCATCGTCAGCATCACCTTTGTAATGCAAACACAATAGACACCACACAGAGTCCAAACACAAGCACATGCACCTCAAATGGCTGCATTATGTTTGTATATTTGTCCAGAAGAGAGACAATGAGGGGCAGCTATCCCAAACCAGTTAATCCAGAGTTAATCAAAGGTTCACCTTCACCGATGGAGGAACACACAACCATATCTATCTGGTCCACCTTTTGACTTAAAGCTGCACTGAAACACCAGAAAGATGTAACTCCAATACCTGGAAATAAGCACCAACATATTGGCTGAACATAAATATCAGCCAATATTGGCCTTGCTGACTGCTATGGGCCTACTGGCAAATAGGATGACATTCACCGTTGGCAGTGGCCGATGTTTATCTGATGTGTCCCATCAGTTTTGTGCTGGCACATTCATGAGCTGCTGGCTCGTGACAACCCCGCCATCAGGCTATGTAAGCACTGAAAAATTATACACACTGACTGGGAGTTGTATTGCAGGAGGTACTTTTCAACAAAGAAGATTCTTTTTAGGTGATAATGGGTTGTAGTAAAGGTAGGAATGGCAATTCTGGAGGAAGGTGATATATTAATTATATTGACATGTATAATGATGGCATACAGATGTAGTTCTTCAGACTCAACATAATGATCTTTAGCTCTTTTTTGTTATTGTCCCAGTTTGTGATTTAGTGCAATAAAATAGGTGTTTTTTAACATTAAGTCTTGCCCAGTGCAGCTTTAAGCCTATATGTTGCATTAGCTGTTAACCTCCCACTAATGTCCTCCTAGAACACAGTTAAAGGAGATCTTCATGCCAACCTCGGACCAGTCTTCTTGCAGAATGGGACTCAGCTGAAGGTCTCGGTGCCACCTGTCACCTCCTTCGTGGTCTGGCGTTGGAGTAGACACGCGCCGAATAACCTTCCTGATCACCTGCTCGAGGCAGAAGGATGACGACAGAGGAGGGAAAGATCTTTTTGTTTTCATAAAACCATTAAGATACTCTCTCCGTGACGGGTTTTATTTCACAGCTGAAAGGGACATGAAGTTATACGTTACTTTTCTACTGATGAGGTTACCATCTGCGTCCAAGTAGTGTTCCTCTGTCATCGTCTCGCCGGGGATATTCTTTGCTTGTTCACCCTGCAAGTGGTTGTGGTTAGCACGTCAATAAAGGCTCATAAATGGCATGATGAAACCATCACCACACGGAAACAACACCCCGAGAGAGAATCTCCATGTCAGAAAGAGCACTAAATTAGGTTAGTCTTCAAAAAACACCATGGTATGAGCTACCATGAGATACAAACATATCTATGAACACACAGAGAGAGTAGAGACATCAGTACACCAAGCTATACCACTGCAATGCACACCAGACTAAACTAAACCAAACCAAACCAAACCAAACCAGACCAGACCAGAACAAGCCTCTGCCCAGCTCCTAATCCAAGCTTTCAGGGTACCTTTAAAATGAGACGGCGTCTGAAGATTCTGGTGGTTACGGTCTGCTCTTCCTCTGAACCAGAATCTACACTAACCCGCTGCTGAGGAGGGTAAGTCATTACACAAACACAAGGTGGGAGTCAGATGAGAAAAACATTGGTTAATTGAGACATTTTGTTGATGTCCTTAATGTACTTCAACTCCATGGTTGGCTGTATCAGAAAAGAGAAAACCTGGAATAAAAGGCTGTAGTTTATGTTTCTTTAACAGAAATTATTTCGTAGGTTTTTAGTTTTAGGGTGTTCAATTCAATATAGCGCTTTTTGTCGTAGCTACAGAAAATACAAACATCCTCTTTTTATTACCTGGACTTTTTTCTCCGACACCAGGGCTCCCTCTTCCTTTCTGCCGTTCGATGATTCCGATGAGGCGTCCTGAGGTGAGTGCTTTGAGTTGTCGCCGTTCTGTCGGGACCTCCCTGATTCTCCCCGAGATGAGGAAGTGATGGAGTCACTAGAGTTCTCTTGGCTGTTGGGTTAGAAAACACAGAGTCAGGACTGAAGCTGTTGGATGACGTTAAGAGATGAAAAACAGATGCAACAGGAAATAAGGTAGACTTCAAATTAGAGTCGATGTTCTGGGAGACATTTTTTTAAGGAACTTTAGTTGTATAGTAATTTTACCTTTCCCGCCTGTCGAGCAGGTCCGAGCTGACACTGCGGCCTGGCGTCGGTGGTTCCACATTGACACTGGAGGAATCACTGTGCCAACCTGAAAGTGAACACACGTCTTTTTCTGCCTGTTCAACCTGATCAAGAATCTCCTCATCTCTGGCTTGGGGAATCTCTTCGTCCTCCTCCTTCTCCTCTGAGCCTTCGTCTGTCTTCTCGTCTTCCAACAGAGACCCTAATGCCTCTTCTTTGTCTCCATCTCCGTCTCCCTCCTCCTCTTCCTCATTGGACCCAGAATCGCTGGGCTGTCGTTCCTCAAGTGCCTCAACCCAGGCCTGAGGGGAGAGCCGAGCTACAGGCTGGTCCTCCTCGGCCTCCTCGTTCAATTCTGACGTCCTGCAAATGTCTTCATTTTCACCCTTAATCCGTAGCTCTCCATCTGTGTCATCCATTCTGTCACCCTCGCAGACCCGTTTTTCGCTCTTCCCATCGACTTTTAGAGCCTCAGGTGTTTCATGAATACACTCTTTGACCGTTTCAGCTTCTATTCTATCATCTTTTTCCACTTCGTCACCAATTTCAGTCAGATTATGCTGTTGTTCTGACAGATTCTGCACCTCTTTCACCTCCTCCACCTCACACGCCGCCCCCTTATTCCCATCTTCAATAAGGACGAGCTGCTCAATTGTCACATCTCTCTCTTCCTCTGCAGATCCCTCCTGTTCCAACATAATACTATGTTCCTCTGCCAACTCGGATCTGTCTTTTATTATCATCTCGCATTTTCTTTCCACATTTCTAATCAAGTCCTGCTCTACCCACTTCTCCACTAATCCATTTCCCTCTGCTAACTCTGCTGCAACCATCTCAACAACCTTCTGTATTTCTTCTGTCACTTCCCTTTCACTTCCTTTCAAGCCCACATCCTCCTGTACCCCATTGGGGGCTATCATCTGCGATCCTCCATCACCCACGTGCGCTCGGTCAGGCGATGAAGGGGTTATGGATGATACTGTTGAGAGTGTAGGGGAAGATGTGGAGTAAGCCATGTCAATGTCTAACTCGCACATCGCAGCAGGGACGGAGTGAGACTTGAGTCTGTGGCTCAGCTCCAGCTCTTGAAAAGGCCTGTCCTCCTCCTCGCTCAGGAGCAGCTCGTCGTTCAGAGCAATGTGGGGCTTTGAGACCTTGGGGGGAACAGGATCGGGGAGTTCAAACACTGGAACGGACAGGGCGAGCTCACAGGGTCTGGGGGGGCTCCTAGGGGGGCTGTCTGGCTCCCCGCTACCGGGCTCTATCTCCGGGCTCCAGGGCAGGGGCTGAGGCTGGGAGTCAGCCAGAAAAGGGGTGTCTGGTTCTGGGTAAACGTGGTGTTGGTGGATGGCAAGGGAAGGGTTGGGAGTGACGGGGAGTTCGGGCTCCAGGAAGTGGGGGTCGGAGTGCAGTGCGGCGGGGGACTGCAGCTCCGCTAGAATGCTCTGATAATCTGTAGGTGACAGGATGACAAATGTAGAGGCATACACGCACCGAAGCATGCCACAAAACAACATGACACACCACAAACACACACACACACACACACCCTGAAAAATACACCATATGAAGTGGACGATGTCACAGAAGCTGAAGTGTAAAGCATGTAGCCAGACAACCACCAGCTAAGATGGTGCAAAGGTCAGCTATGACTGGCAGAATGACAAGCCAATGTCAAACATATGCAATAAAAGGGACTGGAGGATTGAACACATCTCATTTTTAATTATGACATGGCTTCCAATGATTAAGTATGAAAGATAAAATGATTATTGTGCTGCATTTGGTTTTGCAATTACGTTCTTGTGTCTCGTGCCCCTCCTGAAAAGCCAAAATTCACTCTAAGCTACGCACTGGTATGTTTAGCTTAACTCACTCTGTTCAGTGAGCCATTGTTTGTGGAAACAAGATGAAGCCAGCTGCTGCTTGGAAATTGATGCACATCTAATAGTGCTATCATGGTACTGGTGTTTGGAGCAGCCTAAAAGGACGAGCGAGTCACAATTCAGCAATCCTTTCTCAAAATTTATATCCAAAATAAAACTGTTACAATTACTTACTTACTACTTATGTCTTATTATTATCAAGACATTTTGTTAACATTTGTCTTTCACTTGAATTACATTTAGGTTCAAGGAAATCAGTTAAAATGCATTTATCTTTAAAGTTAAATAAATATGTGATGTTTCCAAAGTCAGCAACAACCCATTGTACTGCATATGTTTGAAAATACATTTAGCGTAAATAAAAACGTTTTTTTTGGATATATAAACATGGACATTCAAATTGAAAGTAATCATAAAAGATATCAGCAGTTGTTAGATTTTCAGTGCGTGTTAAATCAAAAGTTGTGACGAAAGAGACTGAAAGTGGGACACATTAGTGAAGGCTTTATTGATCATACTGCGTGTGTTGTGATGAGTTATTGAGATATTAATGTTTGCTGGGGTGTTCTGTTACATGCTCACATGAGACAGTTGACAGATGAGAGATGTGAGAAGGAACGGGGGAAGAGGAGGGACGGGATAAAGGACAGAGCACACTATATTAATATTTCCATTGTTGAAGGGTCAATGCGGGCTTTATTGGGAGTTGGAGGGATGTCGGGCGCAAACGTACACTGGCATGCAGGACAGGGAGACAGCGAGCGGAGAGGAGGGGAGGAAGGAGTGGGGCTAGGACAACGGGACCCAGAGGGAGAGACTGGCGGGAGATTAGACATGGAGAGAGGGGAGACAGGGCGGGAACGGGAGGCCAGCTGGGTCACTGCAGACTCTTTGCTTTGAGAGGCGGTGACAGAGGGCGCGGCTCTGCCTGAGGGTGACGAGGGGATGGGCGAAGCAGGTACGGTGATGGATTCAGATTGGTTAAGGCTAACAGAGGAGGATGCAAGGGTGAGGTTGGTGGGTCTGGTCGTGGTTTCGGAGGGTGCGGAAGTATTACAAGACATGTGAGAGGTATAACCGGATGATGTGCGAGACGAGGTGTTTTGATCTGCTTGTGGAAGGTTTGGAGTTGGCTTGGGGAGGGTGGGGGAGGTTGGTGCAGAGGTGGGTGAAGACGGGAAGGGTGGCGGGGAGGAAGGTAATGGTGAGGTGATGAGGGGGATTGGGGAGGATGGGTGGGGCGAGAAGGGGAAGGTGGGGGACAGACGAGGGTCAGCAGGAGGGCACTGATGGATGACGCATGGGGGAGGTGGAACAAGGAAGTTGAACTGTGACTGGTCAAACGCCGCTGGAGGTGCCAAGTCTTTGAGGGAAATGGAGGACTCATAACTTGAAGAGCGGCGGAAGGAGAGCGGACGGCTGTGACGTGTAGCGGTGGTCGTGAGGGGAGTGGGCGGGGGCGTTGGGGTCAGCGGTGGACAGAAGGGGCTGGGTGTCTGCACGATGAAGGCACCTTCAGCGCTTCTGGGAGTTAGAGGGATAATTACGCAAACTATGGGAAAAGGAATGAGGTAGGATATATGCAGGAGAGACACAAAGAAACAAAAAGAGACGACAAAATGTTTTATGTGAAACATGCTTGGACAAAAAGACAATGAATGAATAACATGACTGAGGGATGTGTGGAGGAGGAGGCATGTGAGGGATGGATAAAGGCAACACATGACTCTTAAGTTGTTAAGAGCTGTTATGTGCTGTTATCAGCAGGGTTTCCTGCTGTGGGGAGGTGATGGGAGGCAGGGAGAACAGGAGGAGGAGGAGGAGGAGGAGGCAGTCTGGTTTCACAGAGAAGGAAATTCTCTCATCTATCCAAGGAAGGCTCAGAGGAACTGGAGGAGAACTAGGAGAACTAAGCTAAATCAAGAGGAAAGCAAGACTCTACAGGGTTAAATCATTTCTACTCAACTGAGACATAATTGAAAACACATTAAAGCAGTTTGTAGTATGCAGCATGCACTAAGAATGGGATATTAACAGTGGATATTGCTTATTTGTGACAACTGGATACACTATTTGGTGAGCAACGCCTTACTTTAATACAAAGGGTGGTTAATTTAACAGAAGCCAATTCAAATCAGTGTAAGTGTTAAAAGATTGAAGTCTTAAGTAAAGAAACATAATCATTCCAATGGTACATAACCCGTAAAGAACGGGAATCCGGAATCGATTTAAAAAAACAGCAGGAGCCAGTTGTCCAAACAAAATCCAAATCTGACTAATAAATAACTCCTCTAGAGATTTGCATTAGGACTCTACGTATGTGATCCATGCATTGGCACAACAAAAGGTAGCAGGGAGAGGTAAGAGGTCAGCTAGACAGAGCTAAACTTTACCATCAGCCTGATCCCGGAAAACAGCGTTATCATCGGCAAAACATCTCGTGCCTGAAATGTTACCATAGTCAAATATTGGGCCCTCCAGCAAAGTCACAATATCCATCCGATTGACTTTGGTCAGCACTGCAGTTAAGGCATCCGCTGTGGGGGGGAAAAAAAGACAAATAAATACGTTGTCCCATGATTCAAAAACTGCTTATTCCAATGTTATACCAAAGAGAATAACGTGTATAGGGATTTTTAAAGCAATATCGTTCCTTTTGTTCTTTTAAGTTGTTATAAAAACAATAAAGCTATCCTCAAATTTAAACATCTCCCAGATTCCATATTGGTGACTGGACGATTTCTGAACAAATGAGACTGATGAAGAGACAGACAGTAAGGTAGAAGGGACAGGACGACAGACAGAGAAGTGAACTACACAGATGCTTGTGAGAAAAACCCTAATTTTAGTAAGCTAGCGTCAGAAGTTCATCTTTTCGGGGTGATGAACTTTTCAGTCTTACAACAAGAGCAGAAAGACTGAAAAGAGTTAGAATAGGAACAAAAGACACACAAGGGGAGAAGAAATGGAGGCCGAAAAGTAGATTTTCAGATATAAAAATAGTCTTACTTGTGGCGTTTTTCCCTTCCCGACTGACCCATTTCTTAAGAAGCATGAAGCTCTGTGCTGTCAAAGAGTTGGGGTTCTCTAGTCTGACGTGGTTGATCTCATCCACTGTGAAGTTCATCTCCCGAGCGAGCTCTGTCATGAGATATAGACAGCAAGTCAGACAAAAATATTCAAACTTTAATGTACGATCTTTCAGTTTTATTCGCAGTGCAAACACAGAGACTGCAGAGGGTTGTATACAATACATATATTTGTATTTCAACATGATTCAATTTCTGTAATTGACAAAACTGATTATAACTTCAGTTTAGTTGCTCTTCATTACATTGATCTTGCAATGCTTTTTTGTTGCTTTATTGTAGGTTATCATGTTAACCTGAAGATGGCAGTAAACAACAGGGTTTAAGACTGGGATAGAGGGTTTGGCAGACAGGGATAAAGAGAATGTATCTGACCTGTCCAACTGAGTCCCAGGTGATCTGCAACGATAGCCATGCGCAGATCCGTTCGCTCACAAGGACTTTGGGGACCTGGCAACAAAGAAGACAATAACTCATCAATAAAATTCACACTCTTTTCCCCCATACACCAATGTAAGAAAAAATGAACACAAACATAATTTTCCTTTTCTGGCCACTCATTTGTCAGGCTTGATGAAATGAATTAAGGTAGTGTTAAATATTAACATTACAGTTAGCGTGTTAGTGTGATATGGCTGTAATATAAGTTTAATTATTTCCCCAGGATGGCAAGAAAAGGATATTTCACATTAGAGACATTATGGGCAACTTAAATAGGTTCATAGAGTAAGTGGTGCTCTGTGACTGTTTGTGGTATGTATCCTCTAGGCAGGCAGTAACTGTCATGAGAACCACACAAAACAAAGCATAACATGACTCTCAACAACAGACTCGTCGTTCTACAAATCTAGGGTGGAAAAGGTCTATGTTAGAATCTAAAATGTAAACATGCGAAGGCGCTTTTGTGTGTTCTTTGTCAACACTAGTTAGTTTAAAAGACAATTGGTAGCACGAAAAAATTCTGTAAGAACAAACTACAACTCGGTAGCCACCCTGCACAGACAGACAGACAGACAGACAGACCAGGGAGTTGTCAAAAAAGGGACTGGTTGTGCCAGTGGACCAGTCACTACTACTGGCATGCTCAGTCTACTATACGGAGGTTAAAAAGGGTTGAAAGAGGGGAACAGAGGAAAGAGAATCTTGCAACAAGGACAATACAGTACACAGTACATCAATGACAAAAAAGAAATTTAAATGACAGCTACTGTTCTGAAGAGAATATGTAAACACGCCACAGGCATTCCAGTCAATCCATTAAACGATCACAACGATGTCATGCAACTAAAAGTGAAGTATATAAATATATAGATGTATTTTAAACATAGTGTGAAAGTTTTACAAACTAGGCTTGATCTCCGCGATGGGAGGCGTTCGAGACCCTGTGAGTCCCTGACTGCCCTCCTTCCCACCAGTCCGCCTACTCCTCCTGCTTCTCTCACTGCCGGAGGCCCTGTCCGTCGTCGCCACCTTTGCCCTTACGGACGCGGCCCCGGCCTCAGCCCTCGAACCTCTACCAGACCTGGATGAGCGGGAGGGCTGGGAGGGCTGGGAAGGCTGGGAGGCGTCCGACAGAGAGGTGCTCCGGGAGGTGCTGTCTTCCTCCGACTGCTCTGTCTGCGTCTTTTTCTCCTCGTCTGACAGTCGGTCCACCAACTTTAGCGTCTCCCCGCTAATGCCTTTAAAGTATTCGATGGTGCGCTTACAAACCTCACTAGGGTTCTCCTTTCTGCCCTGTCTACATGCTCCCTCTGTTGTGACATTGCTAACCTGATGCCTATCCTTCAGTGGTAGCCTCGAGGGCAACTGTATGGTTGCTCTGTCTTTGTCCAATGCCCTTGTTGGCTGTGAGGAAACCCGAACTGAAACAAGTGAGCTAGCTGCTGCAGCAGGGCTACTCTTTTTAACATCCTTGATTGGTATTCTAGACCTGGGCTCTACTTTGGCTATGGCTGGCTCTCCTCTTTTCCTGACCTCAACGGTCATCGCCTGCTTGGGCTTCTGTTTGCCTATGGCTGTTCCCTGCGTGTGAAATGACCATCCTGATGCTTTAACTGGAAGCCTCGACTTGGGCTGCTTCACTTCACTTTCTTTAACTTCTTCACTTTTCTGCTCTTGCACTGGATTGCTGCTGTGTACCTCTACCCTCTCCTCTATTTCCCTACAGCACAGTGTTTCTATCCTGCTAGCTTTCTGAAGAGTGGGCTCAGAGGAGGACTGCAAATTAAACACCACACTACCACATTGAATGTAGTTTGCCTGAACACTGGAGGACTCAAGGTTATTGTTGTTGTTGCAGTTTTCAGAAGGGTAATCTCTTCTCTCTAACTTGGGTTCGGTGTGTCTACTAGACTGGCTCTCTGTACACTGACCCTCTATACTGATGTATTCTGGCACCATCTGACCCTCTGACATCTCAGCTTTACAATCGGCGAGATCCCCTGAGTCTTTTTTCACAGTTATCGAGGCAGCTATGCCCATCTTAATAGGAGTGCGTAATTTGGGATCAACCTTAGAGGCTGTGATTGTGCATGAGGAGGCGGTCTCAGCTATGGCTTCACAGGTGGGGGCATCAGTACCGGTATAGCCAGTGTCACCGCCAGGCTGTGCAGGGCTGCATTTTGTTGTTGTTGCTGCTGGTGTTGTTGGTGTAGTGCTGCTGTCTGTGGTAGTATCTATAACTTTCACCATCCCATCTACTGTGGCCCTCTCCCCTGTTTTTGACTGAGAGGTAATTACCCCCAGGATCTTGCCCCCTCTCCCCTTTTCCCCTGTTTTAGGGTCAGAGGAATGCTCACCAATCTGGAAAAACTGAAGCCTCTCTTCAACAAAGTCCCGCTTGCTCATGTCAATAGCACCACTGCGGGTCATCTCAAACATCTTCCCTTCGTGGAAAGGGAAGGGATTAGGCTCACTAGTCGGTGTGCTCTCATCAGTCGGTGTTCGAGCGGGGGTTGTGTCAGGTGTTGTAGCCTGTGACTTGTCCTCCACCGATAAACCAAAGGGCTTGGTGTCCTCCTCTTTTGTTTTGGACTCAAAAACATCATTATCGCCCCCTTTGGTGGACCAGGGGTCAAAGTCCAGGCCTTTGGTGGCAACAGTTTTAAAAGTTGAATTCAGCTCCTCCTCAAGTTGGTAACCAAAGTAGTTTTCAGCAAAGCCCTGCCTTTCTGGATGCCTTCCTTCGAGGGTATAATCTTTTTCATCTCCGCTGCTTTTTGCTGAAGATGTGCTGGTTTTAGTCTTTCCATTATCCCCCCCTTCCTCGCATTTTTCTTCCTCAATTACTTCGAGCTTCGACTGACTAAATGAGCGGTCGGTTGTTTTTCCATCATTGGACAGACTAGATGTTTTGGGGTCTTCGCTCAGTCCGTCATCCTCATCCTGAAGGTCATACCCATCTAAAGAGTCTATTTCAGTTGCATCTGTGTCATGGGAGAACTCAGCAGTGGTTGCTATGGAGCAGTCCGTGATTGACTGGTCATTGCCATTTTGGTCAAAGTCATCATCCTCGCCCTTTACAACACCATTGAGCCCAGGGTCTTTGTTTCCATTTTTCTCAGTTTTTTTTGGTTTTGGACGTTTGTCTCCCTCCTCTTTCATTTTAAATGTGTACTTTTTGATAGGGATGGGATGGAAGACGGATTCATCATCACTAGAGTCACTGTTATCAGCTCCAGGGGGAATAGGGGATGGTGGCTGGACCCTGATGATTGGCTCGGCTAAGAGATGCCTATCATGCTCCTCTTGGAGGTTCACCTCCATCATCTCCGTTTCTGCCTCGGAAGAAGCACACGACCCCTTTTTCTCAGGGTCCGACTGCTCTGCCTCTAAAGGTGGAGGAGGTGGAAACTCTATATAAGCCACTCTTTTCTCTTTTGGCTTCTGTTTCTCTGCATCCTGTTTTTTACTGTGACTCTCTGATGAAGCTGGCTTATGTTTTTCCTTTGAAGGCTCCTTGTAGATGAAGGTCTTCGCTTCTTCCTCCTCAGACTCCTCAGGGATTGGGCTTGGCATGCCAGGCATGAAGCCTATCACAGAGTCTGGTGTTCTTGAGGTCAGACTCATTTCCTCTGAGCTGGGGGTCTCAGGGGTAACGGGACTTTTCCCAGAGCTGTCCATGAATGTCACTTGTTCAAGAGTGTCATCTTCTGGACTTCCTTGAGGAGATGGAGACTGCTTTTGCTTTACAGTGTAAAATGCACCCCTAGTCTCATGCACTGTCCTACTCTCATGGCTTACTATCTTTTTGTACGTTCCCAACTGTCCCGAGGCCGTTTCTTTCTCATATTGCTTTCCTACTTGGATACTAACGTACACAGGTAAGGGTTTAATATCTTTGAAACCCTCTGTGACAACTACAGGAGTTACTTGATCCAAATAATCTACTTGGTCACTATCAACACCATTACACACTACATTTGATTGGCTACTGTCTGATGAGTCTGTGGATTTTCCTATTGATGATCCACGAGTAGACTTGTTGGAGTCAGAGCTACTGTGTAACCGATTTCTAGCTAATGTAGGTATATGAGATCCTCCCCTCTCATCAACAGAGGCATCTAATTTTAAAGTTGTGGATTTGTGATTTTCTGAGAAATTAGATGGCTTTCTTACAGGAATTTGCGATTCCGAGTTTTTTTTTAGACTATCATTACTATTTGGACTTTCTCGGACAACAAATTCTGTGTAAATTATTTTCTTGGTGGTTTCTTGTCTTTGGGAATCACTATTATTGCCATCTTTCATAGAATCTTGGATTAAAGAACGAGCTGGTTTGGGAGATTGTGGCTTATAATTCCCATACTCTTGGCTTTCCCAGGTTTTAAAGAACTTTTTCTCTTCCTGATCTTTTCCACTGTTCTCATGCTTGGGTGAGAATTTATTTGATTCATTATCTGAACATCTCCTCTGGTTTCCTGGACTATCAGGTGTTTTTGGAATGTTTGAACCAGCAAACACCTGGTACACAGGTAGCTTACTTTCCTGGAGTTTCCTAATAGGAGGATTTGAATTCTGGCTACCCTGAGAACTCCTATCTTGCCTTTGAGCCTCTTGCTCAAACTTTAGCCTCACTGCACTGACTTTGGAGGAGGACATTTGAAAAGGTTTAGGGCTTTCACCTGTGCTTCCCTGTGATTTACCATCTCCTTGTCTCCTTGGGTCTGAATCACTGTACTGCAGCAATACTCTCCTCTCTGGACTGCTGGGTAAACTAGCACATTTCCTGTCACTGGAGCTAAACCTGTCTCTAAGCCTTTCTCGGCTCCACTCTTCCCCACTACCCCCATTCCTATAGGGTGACCTCTCTGGACTGCTGTGTGTAGAGCTAGGCCCTGATCGTGATTCTCTAAAGTCTGGTCTGCGCGATTTCTTCTCTGGAGATGAGAGCTCATCATTGAGCTGTTCTGTTTTGTCACGAAAGAATTGAGATACCTCACTTAGTTTTTCCTCTGCCTCCTTAACAGTTCTGTCAACTCTGTCCTCATACATAATCTGCTCTCTGTCCTTACTCTGGGAGTCATCTGGCACACGCATCCAAACAGACTGCTTTGGGCTACCAGGCTCGGAAGAATACTGCAAAAGTGTCAGTTTGTCAAAGCTATCATCAACATTAGCCATTCTTCCAGACTTGTCAAACACATTTCTCGATGACCTGAAGACATACTCTGTCCTTGGCCCGACTGATCTACCCTCACTGTGACTGCTTCTGTCTGGTGAGTGGAAGCGAGACCTATCTCTCAGATATTCCTCTGTGTCAGAATGAGACTGGTCAAATTTCTCAGAGAGTAGCATTTTCTCTGCAAAATTGTAAGATTCACCCCTAAGTTCTGATGATTCATCCTCGTTGTATTCTACCGATTGCTGACTAAGTAGCTTTAGTGTTTTGTAAGAGTCGTCTGCCATAAGCTGTGCTGAACTAGGGCGACTGTCTTCCTCTTGTGACATCGGTGTGTTCACTCTAGGAGAGTCAAGGTACACTGGAAGCGATTCCTCAGGCTCCTCCTCTTCCAGTCTATTCCCTGGGTAGTAATACATTTCCTTCTCTGCATGGTTTTTAGTCTCCCTGATGATCACCTCTGTTGGTTCTGCTTTACTGCCTTTTTCAATGTGAACCTCAATTATTCTTTCAACCTTAGGTTTGGAGTTAATGTCCTCAAGGACTCTTTGTGACGTTTCCTCATTGCCAGACTTGTGTTCGAACAGTCCAACCAGCTCTCTTGAAGGGTCCTTGCCTGACTGAAAAGCCTTCATTATGTCATGCACAGACATAGTTTCCTCACACCTCTCTGACGCTGCTTCTTTGCCGGTTGGTTTGTGGTAAACCATCCTGGTGGTGGTAGTGATGTGAGTCTCCTCCTTTACCCTCATCCCTTTTCCCATTGGATCCTCATCAGGGCTGACTTTTATTGAATAGCATTTATTCTGTTCTGGCATTGATGGGGCTTGATTTAGGTGCCCTTTAGAATCTGAATCAATATATCTGACAGGATGTGCATCCTCCATTGCAGGTTGTTTGCTGTCCTCTGGGGACTCATAGCTCCTGATGACATGGACAACCTCAGTCCTAGTTTCAGTGATCACTGGGGGAACTGGAATATCCTGAAAAAGGGCCTTGGGGCCCATGCCTTCTGCACTCTGAGGGGCAGAGGGTGTCCTTTCACTCCTGGTCTCAAAGCCGCTGTCTGAGAGGGGGCTTTTATCCTGTTCATGTGAGATATCATCAGGGGATTCTAGCACAGTGTCAGCTCCAAAAAGTGCATCTGCTACTTTACTGATCTCTTTGTCTGAAGCTGATGAGCGCATGCTTGTTGGAGGCATTTTAAGTTTATGCTCCTGAACTGCTATGGTGGGTTTTAGGACACGTTTCTGCTTCTCCTTGCCCTCTCCTTCTCTCTTGCCCTCATCTGCTTTATGCCTTGTTTCATGCATTTTTGAGAAAGAGCTGCTACCAACGTCATTGACCAGGTAGTCAACCACTTTGGAGAGATTGAAATCTCTATCTGGTATTGTTTTTGATTTGGCTTGAGGAACCACAGTCTCATATCTTGGTGGATAGCTCCAATTGCTTGGTGGTTGTTCAACTTGTACTTTTGAGAAGTGTATGTCATCCAAAGAACCCCTTGCCAGGGAAACCCTGCCATCCTTCACAGAATCCTTAGTAAGGATTTCACTCACTTTCACCAAATCTTGTTTTACTTTCTCCACAATCCTATATGGCTCCTCGTCCTCTATCCGAGCCTCTTTCGGAGAATCAGACTGAAACCCTTTGTTGGCTGTGGAATTTGGGTCTGTCTGCAGAATGGCTGACATTCGTATCAGGTCCTCTTTCATTTCAGCTACATCCTTCAGAATCTCTTGACTGGATGACATTGGTGATGTGGTGTTTGATTTCAGGCCAGCAGAAAAAAGAGGGGCTTTGATAGGGGAAAGAGTTCTGGCAAAGGAAGACTGCAACTGAGCATTCACCTCAGGGGGCACAGTCTTCCGTGGGGACAAAAGCGCAGCAGCTGACTTGGACACCTCAGGTAACTTTTTGAACTGAGGCTCTGGCAGCACATTAATGACTGAGTAGACTGGAACGGTCATTGTGCTTGATGTTACAGCAGTTGTGGCATTAGGAGGAGATCTTAGAGATGCGTAAAGGGAATTTGAAGCTGATGACCTAATGGACTGATATGAGGAGGATGCAGAAGAGGACATGGACTTCAAGGTGCCATAGCCTGCCGAACAAGAATTGAATGTTTTTTCAACCTCATCAAAGGCTGCATTAACACTTGTAGTTGCAGCATTGGTGGTTGCTTGTATTCTCTCTTGCAGACTACTTGTGAGAAGAGACGTAGGGGATGAAGAGCGGTACTGAGTAGGCGACACAGTTCCATTGATCAGAGCTGCAGCACTTGGGGGATTGTTGGATTTAAGTGGTGACGAAAGAGAGGAGAACAGGTTCCTTGCAGGGCCAATGGCATCTGAGGCAAAGGAACGTACAGAGGAAAGACCAGGGACTGTTTTTATAGGTGAGGAGGAAGATGCTGTGCCACCAGAGCCTGCCATTACAGTCTTGTATGGCAGAGGTGAACTGAACATACTCAGAGATGATTTTGGAGAAGTTGGTGGTGTCATGCCTATGGATGCTCTCTCAAGAAGAGGGCTTCCTCCTCCAGACACAGTGATAGGGGAGGTCCTAGCAGACAATGCTGCCAGTCCTTTCATTGACATAGGATCTGGGGCACTTTTACCTGGTGATGCCAGGGGACTGGGGGTGACCTGGGCTTGGTATGGGGATTGCTGGACCACAGTTTTTATAGGAGAGGAGATGGTTCTGTAAGATCGGATGGGAGAGGCCATGTCACTAACTGACTTAACAGAGGAGGCAGGTGATCCAGGGATGTTGGTCTTGATGGGGGAGGCAGAGTTGATGGACCAAACAGACTTTAATGGAGAGGCAGAGGGCGTGTTGGATGATGAACTGGAGAGGGAGCCAAACCCAGACTTGGCTTGGCCAGGGATGGCGACAGGAACAGGCGACCACGCCTGATAAGACTTCGTTGAAAAGACAGGTTTGTGAGGGTAGCTAGTAGGCTGTGTTCTCGGCGAGCTTCGATCAGTTGTTTCTTCAACAATAATTTAAACGAAAAACAATAAGGAAGTAAACAAAAAATGGAACGTAAAATAATTTGAAATAAAACATAAAAACCAGAAAGAGAAATTTGAGTCAGTCAGAAACAAGGTCATTAACAGCAGCAAGATAAAATTGTACACATGAAATTTGAGAAAGGCCCTTATTTAAAAAACCGGGATGGTATGACAAATGATGGTCCAAAATCAGTGACTAATGACAAAATACACCAAGTAAAGAATAGTGCATGTATAGGAACAAAGATGTTTGACATGGTAGAGTTGACAGAAAATGACATGATAACCAAAATAATACAATTTCATTGACTTTTGATGTGCTTAATCTATATGCCTCCTTGCAACAGTGCCTTTTACTGTACATGTTTGATTGACATGTCTTTATCCATTCATTTGGTTCATTTCCAATGCCAGAGACGACCCCACAAGTGTAAATCATTAGTAATGTCACTGTACTTGTTTGGTCATGACTTAAAAAAAAAACATGAGGTTGCACTTTACAAGAAAGTAGAGGTAAATCAAGCATTCAAGCCAGTCATATTTGGATGGTCTCTGTTTTCAGTTTAATCAACATTTCAACCCCTATGTATAAATATATATATATATATATATATATATATATATATATATATGTATTCTGATCAAATCAGTGTTAACATATTTTTTCACAAAGGACTGGACTAGGCAGTAATATAATAAAACATAACCTCCAACAGCACCTTTAGAATTTCTAAAACTTTGTGTCTAAATCTGGCACCAAGTGGATGCATGGAAATGATTGCCAATCGTTTGAAAACGGCAAAAATGTTATATTGTGTTAAAATGCTTTTTTTAATCTATCTGTACGGTAATCAAGTTACTGTAAAGTGCAACCTGTAACCACATTAATATACACAGCCGTACACAATCATAAAGCCAATAAGAGTGAAATGGCCACTAAAAGAATGAGAACAATTCAAAAGAATATTTTATTCAACATGAATTAAAACATTTTTTTTTCAAATGAAAAATGAACAGACAGACATTGATTCCCAGTGTTTCCACAAATGTAAAATAACGTAACAGTTGAAACAGGGAGACTACTTGTCAACATGGGGGTGGGTAAGCAAAGCGTAACACACAGTAAACCATGCAAATGTGTGATGAGTGACAGGTGATCAAAGAGTATGTGTGAATAGAATAAATGACTGATGAACATGTTTTGTCTGGTAGATCTCTTTCTATGCTAAAGGTATATGAAAAATATGTACACTTTATAAAGGGACCTTTTTAAACTGATTAAAATCACATAAATATTTGAAATCAGTTGAAAACTTCATGTAAGTAAAAATGTCAAACTCACTCGCTGCTGGGTCGGTCAAATAGCTGTAGCGCTTACGCAAAGCTAAGGAGGCAAAGGTATGACGTCGCTCTGGCTTTTCAGTCTGAAACAAACAAAAAAGAACAAAAGACGCTTCAACATAAAAATATGATAAAATTCTACTCTATTCTATCAGGATTAGGTGTGAATAATAACGTTAACTTGTTAACTTTGATACTGCTTTGAAACAGCCCTGTTTTTAGTGAATCAGTACATGCTGTTAGTACTGGTACAAGAAGGCACTGCAGGTGCACTGTAGTGTCTACTGTGGGGAGTAATGGACTGTTTTTCCTGCGTCTCTTCACCCAATGCTGTTCTCAATGTCATTGGATTGAAATCACTACAGGAAGCGATTTGACTCTTTGGCCTAATCCATTAAGATGTAAGCACGAACAAAATCCAACTTCCAGTCAGGTTCGGTATGTTTAACGAATGTCCTTTTATCATGAAGATGACTTCCTCAGATCATCATCAAATGTGGTGACACATGGTACACCTTTTTCAACAGAAGTAACTGTGTCAGTTTTAATATTAGGACAGTTCATATTGAGCCCAGTATAGAGGAATTAAATTCATATTGGACAACTCTGCTTAACAAGATTTACAGTATATGCCATCATTCAGTGCCAATGCAGTTAACAGTGTGCCCTTTTTGTAACGAAGTGAAAAGTAAAGGATTGGAGGTTGCAGTGATGAATGTTGGTCTATCTATCGTGCCAGTTAGAGATGTTTCCTTCCCTGATACCGATACCTGAACTTGCATATCTTCTGATACAGAGTAGTGATCGGATGGTAAACTGATGATGGCTGGGCTCAGGTTTAACCGTTTGTAAAACATGACAACAATTTTACTTCCGGTGCTCGGCAGAACTTGTGTAAGTAACAAATTCTCATAAAAACTGAAGCACTTTTGGGGGCTAGGAATAAGATGGACATGTTGGCACTGAACGTTCAGCAATCAGTGAACAAAACTCTAGCTCCTGAATTGTCCAATATCAACATTCAGTCTGGCGAGTGGGTCGATATGTTAATGTAGAAGAAACATAACATACATGGTCACTAGGTATAATGTAAATACACAAACATAAAAACAGCCTCATCTCCCTCTGATTAAACTTTGTTGTGGCATGCAGCTGAAAGTTAGTATTCTTCTGTAAAACACAAGCCAAGGACAAGGGTGAGGAAGGGGAACCCCAAATACAACAAAACAATGACTAAGTAGACAAATGATAAGAGTTAGGGTTTCATCTTCAGCTGACAAAAGATACCGTAATCCTGTGTGAGACTTCCTATGAGTTAATAGTAAGGATGGAGACATGGTGACACCCTGTTGAACATGTATGGAAAGGAAGATAGAGATGAAAAACAAGCTGAGGCGTGGCACAGCAACTGGCTCCACTGGACTTGGGATGAAGACAACAATAAATAAATCCTTGCTGATTAAAACAGCTGCAATTTCCACTCATGCACTACAACGGGGGTCAGAGCTGTGTCAAAGAAAAAAAACGTGCAGCATCCGTCACACCAAGGTACTGTACAGAGACAAAATATTTACTACAGCATCTGCAGTAAAGCCAACAGAAAGGACGACAAAGAAGAAGCAGTTCCATGTGATGATGAAGAATCTGTTTTACCTCATCATCAGGATCAGACTCCATATCCTGTGGTATTCCAAGATGCATTGCAGGAGAGGAGAGAGATGACACAATGGAGAGCAGGGGCGTTATAGTGAGCGGGGATGTGGAAACAAAATTCAGGGGATGAAAATGGAGCAGCAAAAACAACAAAAGGCATCAGAAAAAATCTTCGGGATTAATAAAAAAAGAAATAAACAGCAAAACAACAAAAGCAAAAGCAAAGTAATTTCAGTTTCTTGTGATCAATCAACACCACAACAAACAAATGAGAAGTGTCGATTTCCTTTTTCTTTTTTTTCTGCATATGACGTATGTACCCACAGTGAGCCAGGCAATAGAACAAAGCACGGTGTGCATGTGTGGCTGCATGTGTACGTTGTGGGGTCTTACGACTGGCACAGGCTTTAACACTAATAAAAGACACAAGCAGCAGGCAGTCGTTTTCTGGACCAAATGAACTTCAATGGCTGCTCTCGATGTCAGGACACTCTCCTGTATTTCGGTTTCATTTACATGTGGATGATATGACGTGGCCTAACAGGATGAACTGTTCAAACATGGTGATCCTACCTTCTTGTGGGTTGGCAGTGTGATATTCAAATTGCATATGGCAGTCTGTGGAAGGCCTTTGGTGGTTTTAGGCTCTCTCAGGAAGGAGAGGCGGCCACACGGCTCCTGGCCCATATCTCTGACCTGCAACAGACGGCGAAAACACGGCATCACGAGGTGATCGTAACACAGTACGGCAAGAACAAACCTGCAAAGTTAAATAAAAGATTCTATTCCTTACTACAGGAGTACACTCTCTTTTATTTCTTCTACCTCAATCTACTTGTTTTTTACCTGTATATTTTTATTCCATAGGAAAGATGTTTTTAATGCCAATAAAGCCCCTTTGAATTGAACGACGGATGTATTTAATTTGTGAGTCAACATGCATGATTAAAAGACTAAACTGAATTACAGTGTGTAGCTCTGGCCTGTGTGACTCATGACATTTTCAATTACCTCGGCTATGGACAAAAGTATATTGTTATTGTTATGAATGTCAGATAATTACGAGGATTATCATATCTGACATTGTTTTCATAAGCAGGGCACATTTACAAAAGCAACTAGAGTGACGACGACAGACAGCGAATGCTTGCAGAGAGAGGAGGGCGATGTGAGAAACACATTTTATACCTTCACGTTGAAAGGAAGTCTGTTTTCCTTGAAGGAGTAGAAGTTAAAAACCAACTGCTGCCCACTTTTGGTGAGAGGGGATAGGTTGCCATAGCAGTCCACATGGATAGGCTTGCCTTCGAGAACCTTAAGAAGTCCAAATAAAACACAAGCGGTTTATTTGATTGTCATTTTCTTCTTTATACGACACTCTTACTGCAGTGCAGCAGTGAGTCCACAAGGACACGCAGCCCCACCTCGATGTCTTTGCTCCGGGCCACTTCCTCAAAGTTCTCCTGCTGCTCGAGGGTCTTGTCCACCTTGTCGTCCGTCATGCAGAAGCAGCGCAGCCGAGCCTCGACGGCGTCGTTACTCTTGGCGAACACCACAAACTTGGCCAGGTACGGCACGCAGATCAGCTCCCGGTATAACTGAGACGCTAGACTCACCGTCTCAGGAATCTGGTGACAGTCTGCGAGCCAGAACCTGCGGAGGAGAAATCAGAGAAAAGAGGGGAAGGGGAAAAGGACAAGTCAGCCAACTCAACAATTGCCTAAATTTAAAGATGGCTGACATGATAACAGCTTAAATCTGCATTGCACATTTGAGCTGTGTTTGTATAACACATTTAATAGTACAAGTCAAACCTAGTAAAATATTCTAGGTTGTTTCTCTGTGGGTGAGCACATGACAGCGGTGTAGTAATCTAATTACAGAGCGGCAAAGGGTGCTCAGTTAATGTCAGGCTGCACACTCGCCACATGATTCCAATCCCCTGTTGAAAAGAGAATTCATGACTTTGCGTACTGTAACCAAGAAGTTCAGTTGCTCAGGTCACCATAGGAGGCAGCTATTAACAATGTACGGTTGATGTGACTTTGTTCCACTGAGGTAAATGTGTTTTAAATAAAGTATTACATTCAAGGCCACAGAAAAAAATTCTGTTTAATCAGAGAAGGTTAGTGGAAGAAAAACTACTATCAAGTCCTTTAATTAATTAAATGAACAGTTTAAAGTCAGCCAATGACCTGCAAAGCCAGACAAGAGGGGAACTCCCCTGATGTGTTTAGTGAAAGAGTAAACACTGGGATAGATGAAGATGTTGAGGTAAGAAAAACAAGCTGTGATTGATTTTAGGATTCACTGCTAACTACTAATTGACTCATGGTTCTTCACTGTCACCATTTTGACACCTGCTGGCTGAGATTTTAAATTTCTTGGATACATTTGTTGTACCTTCCACCCTAACGTCACTATTGATCAATCCGTCATCTATTTTCTCGTTTAATCATTGGTCCTTGAAAATGTCAGACAGTTTTTAAATTTTTTTTTTTTTAAGTTCATTAAAAGTTTGGAGTTTTTGCTAAAAAAATGTAAAAAAAATGTACATTATTCATATTCTTTGGATCACAATGAAAACATTCTTCTTTTCTTTGTGTTTCTTATCGTCAACTGTGCTCTATTGTGTGCACAGTGCGTGTTTGTGACCCTCACCTGGCCGACACATTTGTGGTGAAGGAGACACAATCAGTTACAAAGGACAGCGGTGTGGTCCCGGTGATGTCCTCCCACTGGGCAGGAGATGTCCCTCCTGTAAGAAAACAAGATGAGCTCACTGCCTTCCCAGCCAAGCTTTGTTCTAGCCCTCATAATCCTCATCCTTTTATCTTCTCAGTTCTTCATCTTCTCTCTATCGACCTGTAGCTTTTGACATCAAAGCTGGCCGGATGTGCCCGAGGCTATTTAATTAATGATGTCTCTGAGTTATCAACTCTGTTTCATGTCTAATAAATGAAGTAAGAACTATGTGTGAGGTCACATAAAAAAACAAAACAAATAAAAACTGTAAATAACAAATACATAACTTGAAACTCAAAGCAAGTCCTACAGAAGCAATTTTGACAGAGGTATTGCAGCAGCGTCATCATGCTCTAGTTATCTGCAGTCTACTCGCCTGTGATGCTGCAGAGAAGACGCAGGCAGGGGGCAGAGTCGCCCCGGTGGCCGCTGGGATGGCCTTCTGCCGATCTCGGTGGAACGGGGATCGTCATGGTGATCGGCTTGTGAAACTTCCTCCTCCTGGGCTCCACAGTGACGATGGGGCTGAAGGTGGCTCTGTTCCCAAGGACCGCTCTCACCATGTCATCTGGCACAGGCTGGGCCTAAACACAAACACAGGAAGACGGAGAAAGAGACCCAATGTTTGTTTGTTGATTACATTTTGAGAAATGTCCAGTCAAACTTTTGCTGAACTTTTTTGATGAAATTAAAGGGTCCACGCATGTGAGGCGGAATCTAATCTTCCACTAAAAATAGGTCAGGTATAAATAAATAATAAGTCAGTGAACAGCCTTTTCAAGAAAAAGAGCCAAGTCATGAAATAGATTCAGCTGATCCAAGGAGTCCTGCCATACCTGCAAGCCAACACGGATCCTCTTGGTGAGCGCCCCCTGTGGGAACGAGGCCTGGACCATGGGCACAGTGCTGCTGGACAGCATGCCTCCGTCGGGACCCATGTGGTTGGACTCCTGCTTGATCCGTGACACCACAGCAAAGTACTGCGGGAAATCTCTGGTGACGATGCGACAAATGCGCTTCTTCTCCAACTCGGCAGGACTGTCCAGCTCTGTGACAGAAAATATTTCTCTCGTAAATATGAGTGAAAGCAGCAAAATGCGAATTTCATAATGTTGCTTTACAGGGAGATGTGACAGTGAATAGGGATCTTAGGGATCGTTTCTTAAATTCTAATGATTGAATATGTATATTAGATGTTCTCCACACTTCCAGAACAGAAATCCAAACATGGGATGAAGCAAGTTTCAAAATGTGTATTTGATTTTGCTGATATACAAGTGTCAGAGTTTTTTAAAGAGGGTATTTGGGATATCTGGTAAAAACAGCTATTTTTACATAAACAGGCTGTATGAACAAAACCCTCTGTAAAAACCATCAGAATATAAAATGGAACAACACTAGAAAGTTTGATGTATATTAGTGCAACTATGCTGTATATGTTTTTTGACAAAAAGGTTGAATAGGGCAGAAGCCTGAGCTAACAGTATCACCATGAAACCTCCCCAGTTGACAGTTATTTATAAAAGTTAACATCTTACATTTAATGTACCAGATATTTGGTAAGTTACCAGTTGTCTGGTATTTTATTTGATATTTTCTGATGCTTTAAATATGCAATTGAATATGCACTCATTTGCATAAGGTTCTACAACATAAAACTGAACTAAAACAAAAACCTAAATGTGAATTTTGGACATAGTTTGTCCATAAGCCTGTAACAAAACATGTCATGTAAGCTAAATATATCCCAAAATCTCTAAATTGACCAGTGCATGGAAAATGTCGTTTTAACCTGTTCAGGCAACATTCATTGTTTGTTGTTTCTAAAAACAAATTCTGACATTACAAAAGCATTTAAATATTAGGTTATACTGAGGTGTGACATTTCAGTCAAAGAGGAAAAAGGGGGACAATAAATAGGCTAAACAGACTGAATAAAACTGAAAACATCCTTCTGGAGTTGATTTTCTAGGTCACCATCTGACATATTGCCCCGAGTGATGTAGTGCAGGTTTTACGATGTGGTACGGTTCACCTTCACCCATCCTCCTCTTGCATTGCGGACAACAAAGCCATCATTGTTGAACCTCCCTGAATGACCTTTTCCTTACCTTCATCCATTCCAGTCAGCAGATCAGTGAGGTCTTCTGGTCTGGCGTCAGCCTGATGCTCCTTCCACGTGTCACCGTTGTCACTCCTCAACACAATCAGCTCCCTTTCTTTCCCCCGCATGGAACCAAAATGAGGGATCTCCACAATGACGGGACTGAAAGAGAAATTACAGCCTGAGGAAATGTAAACCATAAACATCAGGGCAGCTGAGAAGCTCTCTCTGGTTTTATGATACTTTCTGGTTAATAAGCTGCAATTAACTATTATACGAGTCACGATATTTCAGCAAATGTCTCATTTGATGCCGACAACTGAAAAACATCAACACAGGAAAGTCCCAAGCGTCCTACCCGAGGAACTGAGCCCCAGCCGGTCCGACCTCCACCAGCCGGCTGACCAGCCCCTCTCCCTCCACCATGGGTGGGGGGTAGGCCAGCTTGTGCCTTTTGGCCAGACGGCAGGTGATGCGTGTGGGCGCCGTGCACTTCCTGGGAGGGATGATGATGCGCATGCCATTGTGGCGGCTGCCTCTCATGGAACCACCGCGGGCGTCTACCATGAAGCTCACCAAGAACCTGCGAGATTTAACAGGAGCAATGTCAGAGGAGGAAACACAACATAAAGAGAGAGAAAGATGGACAGAAGCCATACGACGGACACACGTGAGGAGGACGATTCCCATGCTGTGATCACCGTACACCCAAACAAAGTAAGGAAAAGAGAGAAAATAATAAAAATAGAATAAGAAGAACAGGAGACAGCACAGTTGAAAGAAGAAAAAAAAGATGCTCCGAGTCCTGAAAGCAGGCACTTCTCACCTTCATCTGCCTCGATTTAGAACATTAAACACTGCCTGAAACTAAACAGGGTGCTAATGATGCTGCAGAAAGTTTAGTTTCCAGTCATGAGGCTGAAGGTGAGACTGTTGCCATGGTTTCAGTTCCTCTAAAGCAGCATTCAGTGATCAAATATTAAACACCTGCACAGATGTTTCACCAGGATAGGGTTAATGGGATTTATATGTGATGTGTCCCGTTCTTCGAATTATGAGCACACTTTGGCATCCCATTAATATAATTATTGACACAAGGAGAGAGTGAGGGTGGAGGAGGGTGTAGGCACAGGAAGACTCTGTTTATGCACTTTTTATGAGCAGCCCCGATGCCTAAAGCCAAATGAGGCTAAGTCTCCTTTTTCTGTACTGTGTGTTGCAAATAGCAGAATGCCTGTAAGGTTGTGAGGAAGGTTTAATGTGCACTGTGAGGAAGGGAGAAGGAGAGAGAGAAAAAGGGGGAGATGACACATCAATGAAAGGCTTCCAAACACGTTGACTACACACACACTTCTAATATCTAGGCAGTGCAAATGAAACACCAGACCACACGGGTGAGATGAGGAGGAGAGGAAGGCTAAGAAGAAGAAGAGTGGCGCAATGAGAGTAGGGGGGAGACTAAGAGATGGAGGAGTGAGGGACATCACTGCGGCATCATGGGTGAAGGCAGCGAACTCAGTCATCACCTGGAGTCATACTGAGGGAGCGGGGAGGACAAGCTGCAAAATAAACACATGGAGGCAATGCAGGAGGCAAACCCCCAGAACCTAGTTTTAGTATCACAGTTTTCACAAACACTGTTGGGATCTGCAATAACTACTGAGATGAAAGATTCAAAACTACAGGGGCTGGAAAATCAAGGGAGAAAGAGAGAACACAAGACGCTGAGGACAACATGACAACGGACGAAATATAAAAATAGACACACGAAGGCTTAAAAATGAGTCAAAAATAGGAAAAAAAAAAAGGGAACCAGAACTGCACATGACAGATTCCTGTATATCACTTCTGAGCAGGACACCAAAGAAAGGATCCGTCAACTTCTGTGCGGAGACAGCACTGTTACTATTTCATCACGCCATATATTCAAATTATGTGAACGACATGAGGGCACAATCTTATCAGTCTAGCCAAATGACACATGAGCCATGAGTCGGCACTTTGTTTTCCGTGAGGATGTCGGTGAGCATGGTGGGGGGGGGGTGACTTTTGGGGCCTTGTTTCTAGACTTATGGTATGACATGAGAGCTTTAGCGGGCGATGTGCTGTTGCTGTAATGTCGTGTGTGCAGCAGCAGCACTGCAGAAATCCCACAGCCCTGCACCTCGTCTGCATCAGCGCTGCAGGGTTTGCTGAATATTGACTCTTACGGGGGGAGAACAAAAGGACAATACAACAGTTGTGTGCAGTAAGCATTTAAAATGTGTGATTCCTGCAGTAGTTATCTGAATGTGTGAGCAGTTTGTGTGTCTGTATGCACGCACTGAGCTAGTCTATGTAGCGTCTGTTTCTGTAGAACATAGATCAGAGGAGACAGTGCAGCTGCTCTTACCCAGAGTGAATGGGGCTGGACACAGTGTTGTGGCTGTGGTCCATGGTGTCCGGGGTCCAGCTGTAGCGCCGCATACACTCCGAGCTGTAGTCTCTGGTCACGGCCAGGTGCTGCAAGAAGAGGATCGGAAAGACACAAGTGAAAAGAGAGAAAAAGGAGATTTAAGTGGGAGACTGATGAATGTCAACGAGGGATGAGAAGAACAAGAAAACAAGTCGATGGAGGAGATGAAAAAGACCGACAGCAGATAATTTATCAAGCAAAAATGTATCAGAGAAAAGAAAACAGAAGGATAGTGAATACAAGAAAAGAGTGAGCTAATTATCAATCATTTCACAGACAGTGACACATGTCCTCGACTCATGCATGGTATGGAGCGACGAGGTGATGACATTTGACTCATAATTTAGCTAAATTTGTCACTATTATCTGCAGTCTCGCCACAATCAGGACAAGAACGCACAACAAATAGCGCCGTAAATGCGCTAATACAACTTGCCGGTGGCAGTACACTGAAATGTGCAACGATGAAAAAAGTGGAAATGACATAAAGTAGCATGGGAACGACCCATTCACTGAACACAGCAGTAATGAATGAGATGATGAGAGTGGCACAGACCCAAAACAAACAAATACACAACGACCACAACTCAATGAGAAATGGGAGCCGAACCGCTGTGACTGAAAAAAATAACAAAACTGACGAATGAGCGGGACATCCACGAACACTTTATACCTTGTTGAGGGGGTCAACCAAGTAGGAAATGTCTTTACAGACACTCTGAAGCTTATGGGGGAGAAAAGAGACAGTTCAGAAGTCACACTGAGGGAACTGCGCGGTCCAGACAAGGGAAATTATGGTGCTTTGTTTCACTAATGATTCAATTTCCACGAAAGGAAAACATGATCTGGAGCCAGTCCTACGACTGAGGCTTCTAAATTTATAAAATCCCACTATAGATTGTAGCCGATGTAACTGAAACTTCACATATGATATGTTACAAATTATAGTACGATGGAATCAAAAGCCAAAGAGAGAAAAACTATTTGGCTTCATGTATATATTCAGTTTGTTATCATATGGAGCTTTTTGAAAGTCCAAAACATTTCTGTGTTTAGTTTAAAAGTAGAGTTGAAGCAAGTGAATATTTTGGCGATTTAAAGTTTAGAGATGCAATGATTACAGCTTTTGATGGTGGGATTAGTGTCCCAAGAAAAAAAACCCTTTGAAACAAGCACTTTATCAGGTTTTATCCACCATAACACCATCCAAGAAGGCACTTCTGCTGCCCATTTATTTATTTTACAACACTACGGATTAATAAAAAAAAAAAGCCCATGATCATTTCTATGAAGAGGTTTTATTATATTTTGTCCTCACAACATTTCTTTGTTGACTGTCTATAGAAACGGAAGTAAATTGAAGATGAAAGCAGTATATTGAGAGCATCTCTTGTGCAGGTTTTATGCCCTTAAAGGGATTAGATGCTGTTTTGGTGCAATGCTCCCTTTGCTGCTTTGTTGCAGTTGATTTACATTCCACTAAAAGCCCAACGCTTAACTCGCTGCTACTTCCATAACAATATAATCTACCATAACGTCTCCTGTTTTGAGGGAGAGAACAGAAAAACTCAGTGTAGCTGAGCCTTTACGGTGACATTTTAAGCTTCAGCTGATGTTGTCGCCAAACTTGAGGTTATATTACACACACGTTTTATACTGTAAGCGGTTACAGTTCTGTTTTTTTGTTTCTGACGACCAAAACAAGACATGAAAAGAGCTCTGCAGAGCTTTTATTCCATGAGGAAGCAGAAGGGAGACCTCGAAAAAAAAAGCCCTTAAGTTTGAATAAACTCTTCGTCAAGGTGCCATACACTCACCCTCAGCACTTTGGCAAAAAGCAAGCATGGCATCAGCACCACTTCTGTTATGACCTTTGTGTGAAACAAGTAAAGCTACCTTGTTCCCTACTTTGATTCTACCCAGCCTGTGCTTTCACCAGGCTGTTGACAGAAAGACGGCAAAATATACCAGGGAAAGTAAAGTGATCAGAGTCTGAGAGAAAGAGAAAGAGATCAAGGAATAGAAAACAAGGAGAAGAAACAAGATCTTACCGTGTCCTTCGTGGGTGCCAGAATCTCCTCGATCATCATACTGTCTCGTGCGAAGGAGCTCCGGTTGAGCGTGTTGGACCTATCCGAACTGAAGGAGCGGAGGCTACATGTTACCACGCAACCCAGCGCCGCGGGCAACAACAAGTGACGGGCAGGGGCACACGACATAAAACAAAAAGCAAGGAATCCATTACTACATGCAACCTCCAGGGAACCACGTTTTATTTTTTACTGGACAGAGAGAGTCCAAAAGTGGAAAATAGAGAGAAGCGGAAAGAGCCTGCAGTTGAACAGGGATCAGATACTGCAGGAAGTTATTCAGAGATGGAAATGAGAGTGAGGTCAGTTTGTTTGCATCGAGAGATAGAGGCAGAGAGGACGAGACTGAAACACTACTTCCATATGAAGGCGTGGTTGGTGTGCATCACTGGTGTGACTATGTGTGTCTAAAATGATGAAATGTGACAGACTATCGGACCGTGTTTGACAGTAACAGAAATAAGATTAACTCAAAAAGTGTTTCAAGCTGTTAAATCCGACTCGAGCTCAAAGACCGACACCGCTTTATTCTAAGATTAGCAGCTGACCCAGACCTGTTTCAGAGCGGCGCAACACAAAAGGGAAGCTGGTCTTTTCTATCTGTCTTGCTGCAGTCTGCTTTATGGCGGTGTGACGTGTGCCTATTTTTGCAGCCACTCAGACTCGATGCAGCGCTGTAGATTCCTTTAAGCATTTTCTTTTTTTCCCCCCCCCTTGTGCTGTTATTGCCGCGGCGATGTGATCAGCGGAGAGGAGCCAAAACGCTCTTGTGCTTAAAAATAAACGTGTATGATGATGTCTGTGCACCGTGAAAAAAGATACAACCCCGGCGACAAAAGCAGACAACTCTGTGCCTCGTTTTGTCCCGAATGTTTTACTGTATGTGAGTGCAGAGGGGTGGGAGGGGGGAGAACGGGGGGGGGGGGGGGGGGGGGGGGGAGAGAGAAAATGCAGAGCTCAGCGTGTTTGAGTGGGCACACTATTCAGCACAGAGAGAAGCCCTTTATTCAGCACAGCCTGCCTACCACACCATCGAAGTTACCAAGCAACTCTGAGCGGGCCTGAATGGACTCGCTGGCATGGCAGCACCGAGCTACGGCCTCCCTCCCTCCACCCCACCCTCCAACCCCCCTCTGCTCTCAGCCGGACTCTGTTTGTTCTTCGCAGCTTGCTCCTCTTTCTCATTCTGTCCGTCCTCCTCTCCACCCAGAACATCTTTGCTCCGTTTCCTTTATGTATTTTCTGCGTGTCACCGCGCTCACCAGCAGTCTCCTCCATAAGGCCCGTCTCCACTATCTCCAATTTCGGAGTCGTGCTGCTGCGACTCTTCTGTGCCGCCCTTTAATTCACTCAGTCGGAGCCCCCTTTTCTTACTTTTTCTCTACCTTACTCCTTTCCCCCCCACATACTTCTCTGTCACTTTCCTTCCTCTTTCCACACAACTCTATTCATTGTGTTGTTCAATCAATCAAGTCTGCCTTGCTGTGGACTACACTTCCCACGACAGGGTGTCTACACGTATCAAGACTGACTTCTGGACAAACATCTCTTTTTTTATTCTAGCATAGCAGGTAAGTATAAAAGGTATGAGGTGGATATATATTTAGTGCTGTGCAGAGAAAGGTTTTTTGCAGGGATATCACTATTTTAGTGAATAGTTAATCTACAGCTATTAAGACTATCTATTAACTTTTACGGCTTAATAATTATATAGCAGAATTTCATGATATTTTAAAGGAGACCTATCATGTTTTTGTTTATGTAAAAGGACAAAAAGATCAAAGTCAGGACCATCAGATGCTCTTCTCTCTGACAGAGAACACTGCTCCTCAAAGGCCTCATCAGTAGTCCCGCCGTTAATTCAGTAACTTTTTGACATCACACTACGTCACCAAGTCACACATTTGTATATCTTATGCCTAATGGCTAGTTCGGCACGTGAGATTTCATTTAGCACAGCTGCTCTATTGTTGTTAGCGGTGCTGGCTCAGGCATGTTTGGGCTGACCAATCAGAAGAGACTGGGTATTCGGGAGAGAGGGCCTTGAAAAGACAGGAGCTAAAACAAAGAGCGTTTCAGACAACAGATTAGAATGTAAATCTATTCTAGTTGTAACCCGAAATTAAAATGATGAACCTGAAAATGTGCATCATATGTCTCCTTTAAGATTGTTTTTGAGGACCTGCAGAACCCTGCATTGTCCAAATGACGTGTTCTTCTCTGTCACGCGTCCTCATGTATACAACGGTCCTGTGTTTTTAAGGAGGCATCTGTGTGGACTCAAGCGGACAGTTGTTTGAGTCATTGTGTGTCTATGTGAGCGCTGTGTATGTGCGGCAGAGTGTCCCTTGATGTATGTGGGGGGATTTCTAAATTCCAGAGTTAAGTTTCCATCTCTGCAAACCATGACTCAACATCCAGAATCATCCAGATAAATGCCGGGATATATCCAATTAATAACATCTAAATAGGGGGGGGATAAAAGGGATGGATCGGGTGTAAACGGATGTGTTTGATCCCTGGAAGTTACACTCAGTGGCACTTAAAAAAAATAAAATAGATAAAAAGCCACATCAAAAAGTTAAGGGATTAGACCACACAACTCAAACTGAAGGAACGTCCGCAAATAAAAACACAGGTGTGGCTTTGATTTTCTCATTTCCAGCGAGACCGCCTCTTTTCCCACACTTAGAAAAATAAATACATTTTCATTTTGCAGATGATTTTCTTAGAAGGATGAATGGTGATCAGCTAAAATGGATGTCGGACCACAACAGCAACAAAGCACAGACCACAAACAGAGTAACAGCAACACTGGATGACGCCAACGCACGATGGATGACTCATGGTTTGGATTAGCGGTTTAATGGGTGTAAGGGGGTTAAACAGCAGTTCATGGGGACACAAGGGAGGGACGCCATTCACAGCTAATGTTGCCTACTACCACTACTACAACTACTACTCTTTTCTTACCTGATTCTAGGGCTAGAATGAGAGACAGGGTGCAGGAAAACAAGGAAAAAGAACAAAATAGAAGAAGTGAAAAGCAAAGCATTTTGAAGACATTCAAGCATGATGTGGCTTTTTCTTTTTTTCCCCCCCGTTGTATGACATTGATGCTGTGCTTTTGCATGGTTGTGCGCTGCCTGCGACGACAAGGCGCAAGTGGTTCTAGGTTTTTTCTTTTCTTTTGCGAGTGTGTGTGTGCGCAGCCGAGTCAAAAAGCAAACCATGCAATGTCGATGTCATAAACAGAAAGGTAAGGAAAAGGAAAGAACTCGCTCAGCATCATACGATCACTGATCGATAAAACACAGTATTTCAGAGCATAACGCTCACATTTCCTGCAAAGAGGCTTCTCGAGGCCGTTCTACTTCATATGCAAGAACAGAAACACAGCAGTATAAAAGGATGACTTCAGTATTTGTAACTCTATTTTTAAGCAGATGATTATCTTAATATTTATTTGCAAAAGCAGCTGTGGTGCTCTTCTTGTTCTTGGCAGACTATTTAACTGTTCACAGAAAAATAAACAAGGAAATATCTGAACATTCAAAACCCTCAGATGTGGTCACCAAACATTTTCATATAATTTTAGTATTTCAAACTCCACTCTTGGCACGGGACGATATGAAAATTTAACATCACAATTACCTTGTCCAACATATCTGCGATTCACAACATCATACCGGTAATCACCAGAGTATTCTAAAAAGTACTCTAAAACATAAGGAATCACTTTGACCCTTACATTTGTGTTAAGAAACAAATGTTTTTAGGACACACATCTTCAGCAAGGAATCTTCAATAATAATAAACCACAAGGTCCAACTGCATGAACCAGAATAACTAAATGGTGTTATGCTTTAATCAGATTGTACTTTGTTTTTGTGGGATACAATGTGCCAGCCGAGCCTTCAGCCACAGTGACAGGCTGTGACAATCAAAATAAATCAGGAAACCAACGTAGGACTGTACGTCAGCGAGCCGGACAGCTTCTTCAAGTCCTTCTTGTGACGATATTCACAATTATCTCCTTACATGACTATCCAAACAATGTAAATACACCACGATCCACTTATTGAGACAGTTTTCTTTCGCAATCTGTGACATTTTTCATCGCCCCATCCTTACTTTGTAGCAGACACTGATATTAATATTTTGTAGAACTTGTTTTGGTCTGGGCATAAAGATAAACTGCACTTAATGAGCGAATAACTGAAACGTGGTCATCAACCTCTCGTCTTTTATCACCGTTTCAATATTTCAAACTGCTCAACAACATTTCCCATAATCCAATCTGTCAAACTCTTTCCACCATCAGCCCATGAGGCTCACCGAACAAACTTGTTGACATGGAATCTCTCCATCTAATTCGCCGTTTCCCATGTTTGCCGTGGCCCGCTGATGTAAGCAGCTTCCTGTCACAGCTAGTGTCGCTGTGTTTATCAGTCCAACCATCGCGGCGCATCTGCCATCTGTTAGCGCGGCTACAGTACACTTCAGAGCTGCACGGCACTGATGTGTTTTCACTGGAGCCTGCCAGTTTTCCGCTACACACTTCTCCTTTCTTTTGTCCACTATGTGGGGACTGTGATCGGGCCTGTGATGTGCAGCTGCTCACTGAGAAAGATACCAGAGTTTTAAAGATGCAGCCTCTGTCGCTGGCGTCATTCTACGGGGGCATCTGTAATCTTCGCCCAGGTTTGAATGAGGCCACCACGCAAAACGCTGAATCATTATGCCAGGTTGAATCATTGAGATGGCAACTTTCCAGCTTCTTTCTCTGGTGATTTCCATTTTTCTCTTTGAGTGTGTTTGTGTGTGTGTGTGGGAGGGGGCCGTACATGAGATAATCTGATTTTGCATTCTAGAAAAAAAGCTGCGTTTCATGTCAGATCTCTGTGAACACCACCATTAATAGCAAGATAACAACATAACCTGGCCACACAGTGTGCAGGCAAACAGCTGACAGCACTGCACCACAGTGCATCAGTGGTCATCATGGTAGAAAAAATTTAAATGACAGGTGCCTACCTGGCTGAGCGAGCCCCTATGCTGAAGCCCATGTACCCCTCCTGAGGGAGAGAGTCGTCCCCCAGCTCCTTGAGGTCCTGAGGCCGCAGGTATTTGTCCGTGTCCCCGGTCATTGCATCCTCACCTGGTGGAAGGAGGGGGAGTGAAATCATAAAAATCCTCCTGTTAACTTCCCGGATTACAAAAAGAAAGAGAAAGAGAGATGCGATGCGACACCACAGCAGGAAAAATCAAGCCCTCGCTGCTGACATCAGTCTCACTTATTTGATTATGGCTCTTACAGGAGGCCTTGGATGCATCTACCAGACCCAACATACCTCACCAGCGACTGCATAGCCCCCCTGCAACTTTTTCCTCTTTTTTGTCTATTCATCTGACTTGATGGCACATCATCATCATCATCAACAACAACAACAACAACATGAAGCTGCAGCACCGATGACTCCTGGCTGTTTTCTAGAGGTTATAGGACAGAGATCATCTTTAAGAGACAGACAGATGCCATCACAGGCAGCAGCAGCAGCATCAGCAGCAGCACAAGCCACTTTGCGGTATATCTGGAGCTCTCCTGTAAAACCAAACGCAGCTCCTTTCACAACAACTCAACAGACGGAGCGCAGCGGAGGTTGTTCAGCAGCCACCAAAAGCCTCAGTCAGCGGCAATAAAGCAGAGAATGAGCAGGGAAAAAAAGTGAGAGGAACCGCACCGCACCGCACCTCGATCGGCGGACCGGTGGACGATGACACGCCGGTCAACGAAGCCGGCGGAGCGGCTACCGTGTTTCCCCTTCTCCCTCATGTCCGGGCTCTGTCCTGCCTGCAACACTCTGCTCCTTCACCGCAGCCCCTCCCCCTACCTTCGATACTGCCGCACTCCGATCACACACCAGCACCAAGTGTCAAGTCGGCCCCGGCGTTAAAGGGGGGCGTTTCCGGTGTCAGATTTCAAAATAAAACCCCGCCGGCGAGAGGGTTTACAGTCAGTCGACAGCCAAATGACAATGTGACGATGTGAAAACAGGCAACACGCTTAAGTCTGCTATTCAACATTCATAAAACCACGTGAGCAAAAAAATATTCACTTTAAAGGAGCACTGTGTAGTTTTGGAAAATATTCAAACTCTACAATATTACATGACGAGCAGTGTTTGGGCAAGTTGTTATAAAGTAATCCGATATTTTGTTACTTTTTTCATAGAAGCAATCCGTTACCAAAAAAAAAAGACTGTGACATTAAGATATGGACTTAGTTGCGGAGACAGTCTGCTCAGTAGCATGAAGCCAAAATGGTCCTGATCAGTGTATATCGTTTCCAATTATCAGCTGTCTGTCTCCTTGTTTACTGCTAATAAGTTTCAGAATCAACCCTGAAGAAACCATACTGATCAACCCGTAATAATACTTTTGGTCGCTGTTGTCCAGTTGCCTCCTTATGTTTATGGTTTTGCTCACTATCTTTTGTCATATCACATAATGGTTCAATTAAATGAGATTTAATTACTGAAAAAACTATGAAAAAACCATGAAAATGCCAGGATCTTCCACTTTGTGGGGTTGTGATGCTCAAAAAAATGTATCTACTGTTTTACAGGCCTTTCTTTCACAATGTTATGGGAAAAGATCTTTCAGGGCTGCAGCGCATCACATGACGAAGAAAACTGGCTCCTAAGCCTGCCGCTCTTCTTGGGGACTTGGTTACTTTCCTTTTGTGCTACAAAAATAGTAACTGAATAAACAAGCTGTTTTCAGAGTAAAATAAGGTCCACAGAATGCTGTTTGAAGCTAGAAAGGTGGCAGGGTCCTAAACACAGGAGTTTAGTTTGTTTAGGCAGCTTTCTCTTCTGATTAAAACTTCTGCCCCAAGACTACATAGTGCACCTTTAAACTTTAAGTATAGTGTGCTTCCATTGGGTTATTATGATTGACATTGTGCAGTCTTACTGCACAAATGATCGACTTGTGTCGCAGCAGGAATGTAGGCCTACAGAGAGAAACACTGGACATTAATCCAGGCTGGAAATATTATTTTAATGATCAATATATTCATCACTCAAATCTGAAGAGAATGCTGTGAACATTTTGAATACATCAGGCCAAGTTAAGACAGCGATGACAAATGCAGTACATTTCTACTTATGAGTGAATATTGTGGCATCAGTTGCCACACAACCACTCATATAGTGTGTTTTTTTTCCCAGTAACAGTGGTGGATGTCACAGCAGAGTGTCGAGTCTGGAGCTTTCCACGCTTTGTTCTAAAACAATGACACAGAACGACACACAATGCGTTACCACTTTTGCCAACAACTTCCAAAACATGAGTTATCCAGGCAAGAAGCAAGAAACATAACACATAACATTACAAATTTAAGATTCAAGGCAGACTGCAGAGCTGTATTTTATATATAAATATATATTTCCCGGGGCATGTATGGTGCTTTTAATCTGATGGAAGAACCGACTACCTCACTTCCTGTGTTTTTCTAGCTGTGTCTGTCTGACTTGACAAAACTGAAAAACAATCGGCTCCCCACTGCTGTGATAATGTAACCATCACCGTCCCATTCAAGCTCGGATGACACACACACACACGCATACGCGCGCGCGCGCGCGCACACACACACACACACACACACACACACACACACACACACACACACACACACTCACTCTCACACACACACGGGTCCTTCTAATTCATATTAAGAGCCTGAAGCATGTTTTGGGTTGCAAAGTTACCGTATCAAACACTCTCTCCCTTAAAATAAAATAAAATAAAATAAAATGAAATGAAATGAAATAAATATAAGTCCACAGAAACCAAGAGTCTAGGTGGGCTCCTCTCCATCTCTTCCATCCACAGGTAGAAAACTAAAAACACTTAAAAAAAGAAACACCATGACACCACTTTACTTTTTACATAACAGCCACCTAACCTCCACACACACCACAGAAACCCTCTCCGGTGCCCTCACGACTTACCTTTGTCCGACGCAGCCATATTGATCACAACTCGTGTTTTATTCCCTGAGTTTTTCTTTCTTTTCTTTTGTTTTTATTCTACAGCTCCACAAAACGCTCCAAGGCTGGAAAGTAAATCCGATGCGAGGTGAAGACTATCAAGTGGTCCATTCAGAGCCTCTGGTGCTGATGGAAAACGCTGCCCTCTCCTCTCAACCCCCGCGCACTCTGCTCCACTCAAACTTGCGCGTTTTTTCCAGCTGGTGCGCACATCTCCACACGGACAAAGTGACGCTCAAACTTTTGCGTCCTGTTGCTGCAAAACGGCACTTAACGCTGCAGAAAGAGCACTACAAGTCGAAGCCACCGGGGGTTAATTCTCCTGCAAGCGGCTCAAAACGGCTCATCTCATTGGATTTAAGAGAGAGAGAGAGAGAAAGAAAGTCTCGGTGCGTCTCTGGATCAACAAGCATCCAACAAACAACCCGAGTGGAGTCAACAGGGGCCGCGGTGGAAGTGTTTACCGCTCCGTGGAGAGAGAGAGAGAGCGAGGGAGAGAAAGAGAGAGAGGGAGAGGGCACAGTCAGCTGACAGGCCGTCTGAGAGGAGAGGTGAGGAGAGGAGACAGTCACGGAGTGCAGAAGAAAACCTCTCACTGGACCGAACACTCCTCCTGCCTTCCTCTTCCTCGGTGGTGGAAGTCACCGAGGAAAATCTCTGGCCGCATGTCAAACTGGGAGTGGGGCGAAACGATAATGATGAAATAACCGCTCTTCACTTTGCCACAAAAAAAAAAAAAAAAGAAAAAAAGAAAATCTTGAGCAACCTTCGTGCCTACATGTTGCACAAAATGAGTCAAACTTGCACAAGAATCGGCGAATTTAGGACAACTATGCAAGAAGTGATAGAGACATTCAGTCTCAGCTGCAGGAGCAGCACCCTCCTCTGCAGCTGGGGTGTTGAAAGCGTTGTGAATGTAAAGATATTACTATGGTGTAACATAACTTTAGTGACAGTCTTAAAGGTGCATTACGCAACTTTCTTGTTTATAAAGAGAGACAGAAATCTTGATAGAAGGGACAGAGAGCCGAAATCATGCCTCTTCTGGGTTTTTAAAAACATAATTTTTCTCCCAAAATCTTTTTGCATTCTGATGTTTTTTGTTGTCTTTTTGCTTATTATCCTGTGCGGCCTGTCCTCTTCCAGGTCACCATGGTGGAGTGGAGGCCGTGGGACTCGGACACCACTTGGCGATGCTTTTGCCTGCTCAGTCGTCCCCCTGGATCCACACAATTTACATATATTTTATATAATTTTTCATATATCGAGGGTCTAAGAGCAGACGAACGTTCACTGTACAGATTGTGAAGCCCACAATGTGATTGTGATTTTGGCTACATCAATAAAATGTATTTGATAACTTTGGCTCTGACAACGAGTCACCAATAACTAAAGTTTCCATAGACATTAAGTGGATAAAAAATGCAATATTCGACTGAAGCGGAAGTAGACAGTGGCGTGTAATGTAAATCCTCAAGTAAAGTACCTCAATATTGTGCTTATGTACAGTATTTATGTTCATCATTCCATCACTGGGATTATGGAGATACTCTGACGACAGAGCACAACAAGGATTAAGTCGTTCTCTTAAAATGGAACAATTAGTGGCTATCGTAGTCCTTAGGGAGCCGAATCGCACAAGCAGGCCACACACACACACACACACACACACACACATACACACACACACACACACACACACACACACACACACACACACACACACAGCAGCGGGAGACCACGAGTGACCTGTCACACTAACTCCAACCTACATCTTAATAGGATTGCCTTCCCTCATATAGGATTATAGAGCGATGTGAAAACTCTTTACTTCCTCCTTTTCACACTCACACACACACACACACACACACACACACACACACACCTACAACTTATTGATGCCTGGCCGGTGGGTGAACGTCAAGACCACGGTGCTCAACTACAATGCTGATGAATTATGCACACAGTATAAACAGTTTATGTGGCGTATACAAGGCCATGGATACTCTGCTTTGGTAGTGATAACACACTGGATCAGAGATATGAGGGGGATCTTCGGTTTAAGCTCACCTATAATCGCCTGATATTAGTGTGTATGTAACTTGTTGAGTCTGGCTGTATCACCTGACACACAAACTCCTCCCCTGACTGTCCCCTAAGCAACAACCCGTGAACAAGCTCATCAATTTTGCAGGCCTGTTGGCTCTGTGGCTCCGAAACAAAAGGACGGCAGGCTGAAGTGGGCAGCCTGAAACAATGTGACTTCTACCATAAACTTGGCAGAGCTGGTTTGGCTCTGCAGAGCTACAGCAGCCACTCTGCTGCTCACATTACTGTAATTTACTGCCGTTTACATGCAGTCAAACAAGATGATTTCATTGAATGTATGCAGGTCTCTTCACAGTGACTCACACCGGTCTTGTTTCTATTCTCTCGCCGCGTTGAAGTTAGGATGACACATCACAAGATGAGGATTATCACGCAGTACGAGGCTTACGATGTGTGAGTGGTTAAAAATAACAAATGTGTTTTCAAGTCGAAGTGAAAATAGCATCAGCGGTGTCAGTTGGTGAACAGAAACAGGACACTCAGACCTGTTTCAAGGCTGAAACAGTTCAATAATTTAATGGTCGCTGATGGAAAACCGAGACTTTATTCTTTGTCTGATGACAGCAGGCAAATAATTACAGTAAATAAAACAAAAAACCACACAGAAATAGAATATCTTCTCCGTCTGACCCTATAATTGGCTCTTGGGATGAGAATAACTGTGTTCTGGTGATGTCGAAATTATAGGGAAAAGCGTTTTTCTGACTCGGAAAGTCAGAGGAAATTTTGCTACACAAGTTCCCGAGCTGACGTCATATGATGCTGAAACATGGTGGACGAAAGTAAAAATCATGTTGATGGTAAGACAGTTTTACCAAAGAAGTGTGTTGTATCGTTTCCTTTGTCACTCAAATACTGGAAACAGCTGTCAACGTGTTGTTAAACACAAAACACGATAAAATGCAAGACAGCTTCTTTTTGGCGTCAATGTTGCTCCCACATTCAGACATGACCCACATGCTGTCTGGTTTCTTCCATTTCAGTGTGGCCTTTAAACCTGCCCGTGGTGCCTATATGAGTGGAAAGCGTGTGTGTGTGTGTGTGTGTGTGTGTGTTCTGGCTGTTGATCAGTAGCAAAGCACAAGTAGTAGTATAGCGAAGCCTTGACTGTTAGCTCTTCAACAAAGCAGGTGAGTTCTTTTGCGTCATGTGAAAGAAAAACAGACAAATAAACAAACAAACAAACAAACAAACAACAGAGCGCTGGAAGCAAACATGTGACAAATACCTTCATCACCATCTGAAAAAGACTCCTCATCTAGAATCTCTGGCACATTGGCCCGGACTGTGTGATTTGGACACACACACACACAGTGGAACATGCACATGTTAATGAAAATGACATCACACAAAGTCACAAGAGTACGGAAATCATGCAGTGCATTTGTATTACTTTTATCTTATTAAAATCAAGTCACAACAACAGTTTCACTATGAATGAATTGAATTGTGTCTGAAAGTAATGTGAATGAAGAGAAAATGTGATCTTTCTTTACATACCCTCATCGTCCGACATGTCGAGGTACTCGTTCATGGTCTCCGGGACGTTGATTTTGTGTTTTTCTGATGCGCTCTGTAAATGTGAGAAGACGACGGACAGCTGAACGATACAGTCATGCCAACCAAAATTGTGATGATGTATTTATATTCTGGGCAAATTCCATATTTTCAATTTCAAAGATGAGATTTAACGAAAAAGGATTTTTTTTAACCCTTCCAAATCCCATCAGCATTCGTACTGTGCCTCTATTTAACAATATATGAAAAAAATCCTGTGAAACAAAATATGATGTGTGCTTACGCAGGCTGGAAACAGCCACTTTAAACCAATAATATCCAATCAGTCTTCTGTTTTTATCAGACAGAGAGCTACGATTTGTTACTCAGCTAGCACTGTTTGTCCTTGTGTCATTGGGTGTCGCCACCTCGCTTACACTCTGTTTCACTCTGAAACACGTCGCGATGAAGCAGGCTATAGATCAGTTCAAAATGAAAAATATGAGCAGGGCTTTAAAAGTATTCTATAATCCTTTCATAATATATCAACTGATCATTTGAGCTCGCTGTCGACACACAACTATCAGATGACATATGCAGAGTGCTGCCTGTTGACATCCTTAACCCTAAAAGTAATCTTGATTTATAAGGGTGCTATCTTAAAGCCATGAGAAAATCAGGGAGTTCATCGACCATTTAGAAAAAAAATCAAAAACTGCAGTCAATGATTACTCAAGTGTGACCTTCACATATATTTCCTAACAGGGACATTAACATGATTCTTAGCCGTGGCCTCTGTCAGTGTAAGAAGCAAAGCTACTCTATGTCTGAAGGCCACACATATCTGACCAGCCTGCAGATGCAGCTTCACTAGAGACATAAAACGACAGCAGAGGCCTCCGCACGGTGAATAATAGATCAGTCACACAAAGGTGTTGAGAGAGGAACGACCTTGATCTTTAAGTTATTTCATTCAGGACTAAAACACTTTGCTGCTGATTGTGCAGGATCCTCAGTGTCCTCTCTGTCCGTCTCTTCACTCTCCGTCCCTCTCATCCATTCATCATCCCACCTCCTCTATGTTTTTCCCGCTCCCTTCTCCTTCCCCCCTTTTTTCCCTCCCGGGACACGTGCGTGTATGGGATCGCTGTTAGCGGCCTGGGCTATTTGAGGAGAAACCTTAAGCTCCGATCTAAGCCCTTTCTCTGTCTCCTAATCAGGATAACTTCACACATGTGACACAGCGGGACTCGCTGACTTAGTCGCTGGCTGATTTAAAGGATTCACACACTGACTCCACTCACAGCACGGCGCTGGTGATTGGCCAGGTTTCAGACATCCATAGTCAATACTGGTCTTGCAGCTCCTGATTTCAAATGTTTTTTGGAAGGCAACTCCTAAATCTTATATGTCAGAGAATCCTTGAGAGCACCACTAATGAATCATGAACTGTGTTGGGAAATTGTGAAAATTCCCAACACAGGAGTGACAAAACCTTTTAAAAAATACATAAATATCAACGCCTGCCTGGGAAGTAGGAATGTAATTTAACTGCTTTAATAATTCTTAACTGAGTACATAATACAACATATATGAGATTGGTTTATGTCCTGAAGCATGCAGAACTATTAGTGTAATCATTCAAACTGAGAATACTGAATTCTTACTTTTCAAATGTTTTAATTTCTCATATTGTCTGGGTACAAAAAAAAGATGATTAATAGCTTTTCAGTAATGCAGCATGAAGCGTGGTGATTTCCTCATTTTCAGGTTAATTTATAATACTGCCCCTGCTCTCGTATTCAACCTGTTGCCAAGCTAAAGAAAATATTCATGAGACTCAAAGGGGTTCTACGTAACAATTTGTGGCCATTCGCGTGTATTAATCACTTTTGTATTGGCCATATGTGAGTGGACTGTAACGTGACGTGACAAATTAGACCTTCTCCGTCTCTCTCTGTTTCCTGGACAAGCATGTGTATGATTTGTTTAAGTTGTTAAATGCTGGTGGACTGTGGATTTCTTTGGGAAGGACTCTGGTCGGACAGTGACGGTCCAAAGGATGAGACTTAATGCACGTTCTCGAGTGCCTCGTCTAAGTGCCTCTCTCCGCTCCCCTAACAGAGAGCAACAGCTAATGTTAGTTTAGAAATTGAGTCCGCTAACATAAACTATCGACTGACTTCCAGCACAGCACAGACGTTCCACAGAGCCCCTTTCAATCAGTCTGGAAATTATTGGTAATGTGACAAAGCTTGTGTGCGTTCAAGTGTCTCACCATGGTGGTGAGGTTTTCATCCGTCATGGGCCGCAGAGTGTCCACCACAGAGATGTACCCAAGGCGACAGGCGATGGATAGGGCAGTGTTCCCGTTCTGACCGGTGACAGACCAGCAGGAAGTTATTCACAGAAAAGCACAAAGAGCATTCAGTTTAATTAACTGAGCTTCATCTCTGTTTGTATGTGTGTGTGTGTGTGGTTGCCAGTGTGTTTGTGCACTGACCACGGTGAGCTCGTTGGCCGAGGCCCCGTGCTGAAGCAGCAGGTTGATGATGTGGGTGTGGCCCTGCTGAGCTGCCTGGTGTAGAGGAGTGTACCCGTTCTAGACGGTGACGCGCAAACAGTCAGGGAAAGAGAGGAAATACGACAATATATTGTTATGAGTAAAGTGGAAAAAGGGCTCAAAAACAGCAGCACAAGACGGTGCATGTGAGTGTGCGTAGGGGAGTGAGCTTGTGTTTTTCTACCTTGGTTTTGCCATTGACTCTGGCGTGGTTCTGCAGCAGGAAGTTCGCCATCTTCGCGTTGCCATAGTGGCAGGCCACGTGCAGCGGCGTGTAACCCATCTGCGTGAAGGAGAGTAGAGGAGGAGGAGACACAGACATGGAGGGGTGAGGAAAGGAGGAGAGGAGGAAAACACAGTCACGTACACCGACTGGAGGCCTCAGCGCGTTACATCACAGTCTCTGAGAACTTAGAAATGATTGTGAAACCAAAATTTGACTTGCCTCCGCTTCCTAACACGCTATCTCTAATTCTCAATACAACTTCAAAACAGCATCATATTTCACGGCCACGCTGAATCATGAGCGCAGTGCTCAGTGAAAACGGAGGAGATCAGTGAGTGAATAACCTATTCCCTGTAAACAACTGTCCTGTCAGCACAAATACACAAACACATACACACACACACACACACACACACACACACACACTCACACACACACACGATAACCTTGTGTTAGTTCAACCTTCAGCTACGTGAGCAAACTGTTACGAGGCCCGTATGTGCGTAACTGGATGTAATTTACAGAGTGTGACCGAATATTAGAGCATGTACGTGCTCGTCAATTGTGGCAGTGTGTGGCGCATCTATAAAGACATGAACACCTTCCACTCAGGTATCAATCCTTTATTCATGTAGCACCTGAGATGATTCTGGACGAATGTGTGTGACTTTGTGCCCACGTGTGTGTGTGTGTGTGTGTGTGTGTGAGTATTTTCCGATGCCATCAGTGCTCTCAAACTATTCAGCAAAATCCAGTTTAAATGGAGAAAATCAAAAAAGCATGTGCAGCAAAGTCAAATGTTACATGTGAATAAAAGCTGACGCATCAAACCTGCTAAAGGAGATTTAAAGATCTTTATCTGTGTGTGTGTATTTACAGTGTGTGTGTGTGTGTCTGAGAAAGCTTTACCTTTGTTGCTGGGTTGACATCAGCCCCATGGTTGAGAAGGACTTCTGCAACATTGACCTTGTCTTCCTGAGCTGCTAGGTGGAGTGGTGTAAGTCCGCTCTGTATATAAGGAAAGGACACACACAAACATGCGTCAACACACAAATACATTCGCTGTGGAAGGAGACCAGAACCAGCCAAGGAAATCGGTATGAAAAGACTAATTTGTTTTCTTCCACACCTTATTGCACACGTTGACGTTCGCGTTCTTGGCCAGCAGCAGTGACACCAGGTCCACGCTGCCCTCCTGCGCTGCCAGGTGAATGGGGCCGATGCCTTGCCGTGTCACCGCGTTGGTGTCGGCGCCGTACTCCAGCAGTGTGGTCCCAATGTCCATTTGGTTCTTTTTGGCAGCGATGTGGAGCGGCGTGTAGCCATTCTGCAGCAAGCGGAAGAGATGCAGTGGTTAGGAGGAGGCGGTGAGCTCTTCGTCTTCCTCCAGCTCCTCTGGATCTTTATTGGTGGTCCAACATATTATCTATAATATGATATCTTGTATCTTTATTTGGCATCTTCATTACATCTACATCATAGTCTAACAGGGTTGTCAGGTGACGACTACTGTGCCACTACACTTGCACCACACTGTTGTTTACATTTGATATAATAACAATATTTTCTGCACTGGAAGGAACCGATCCTGATTCAAGAGTATAGGTTTCCATACGTTTTAGTTGTCCAACAATAGCTAGTTCCACATTGCAACTACAGAAGTAATATTTGGTAACAAAGTGCCAGCATCATTAGAGAGAAGTCATGATGCAGAGATTTGACCAAATGTAACCTTTTTTCTTGTGTCTTGACAAATAATCCACTTAGTCATAACAACAAATATACAGTTATGTAACTGTATTGAACAGAATAGTCTTAGCTGTGGGTTGACCCACATAAGACAATAACAATGCTGAAGCGCAGGAAACATCTTGTCTCAAGTCTCATCAGTTTACCCAACACTGGTTATTTTACATATCTATGGACCAAGTGCCTGAATGAACAGAGCGAACAGACAGAGGAGCAGCTGTGACCATTCTGACATTCCTCATGTTGATCACCATGGAGAGGATCTGTGAAAAGGCATTAAACTAAAGACAGCCTTTAAATACATTTCCCTGTTGGATCCCAGTGGTGGTACTGCAAGCTGTAGGTGGGCCTCATTCAACTCCCTGAGCTCCACAGAGGAGGTGGGCTGAGTAGGTCTACAATCCCTAATCCAAAGAAGATGGGACGCTGCGCAAACCTTATAAAAAGTGCAATCATTCACTCAAACTATGTTTACAGACGATGGTTTTATATTTCCTCGCCCAGTTCTTGCTTGTGAACAACTGAGCCTTGCGAGGATGCCCCTCTCATACCTAATCACGATACTATCACCTGCTAACAGTTTACCTGTTGGTTTTTTTTTGGGGCATTTTCCGACTTTCCCAGTTTTTTGTTGCTCCACTGTCAAATTCATAATAAGTACATTTACAAAAATTTATGAAGTTGAAGGAGGAAAACATTAAATATTGTCTTTGTACTATTTTCAATTGCCTAAATGTAAGAAATCAACACATTTCCACATTCTGTTGTGTGTCTTTTACCTAGTGTGGGGGGAATGAAGGTGGTAAAGAACTGTGGGAAAGAGTCACATATATGTCTCTGTTGTCACTCTCTTTGGTGAAACTGAGCTCTGAAACTCAAAACTTTACTGAAATCACACATTATTTCCAAACGGCTCTCTGCCTTTGAATCAAATTTCATCTCCTGGATTGTTCACTGCAAGACTTATTTCGCAAGTGAAAATCACAATTTCAGTCGATGTGACGCAATGTTTTACTCCACCGCTCTGTGATCATCAATGCTCCTATTTGAGTGTGCAAACACTGCTAGGCAACTCCTCTAGTACACAAAGATTCATCCCTTTCCAAAAAGCACTTAAATTAGACCAAGCACTCCGACTTTAGTACCCAGCCAAATGAAAAACAATTTATAGTGGGAGAAACTGAGAGAAAGGGAGGCAGGGAGGAATGACTAAGAGTGTGGGAGGGAGGCAGCAGAAGTAGAAGAATAAATAGAGACTGATACAGATTAACTGAGAGAGAGAGAGAGCATGCAGGGAAGACAGCGAGCAAGGATAAATGAGCTTTACGAGCTTCGGTCTCCCCTCGAAGGATGTCTGTCCAGCCAGAAAACATTTCCTGCCATATTTTGGTTGTTTCTGCCATTCTGCTCATACTTCTTCTGTGGTTTTGACAGGCGACCAAAGCCTAGCAGGAGACGGACCACAACTTGACCCATGTGTCACTGACCATGTGTGTTTGTGTGTAGCTGAAGCGCAGTAACTAAAGTGCTTTTTATTGGGAAACACACAAAATTTACAGCCCTGGAACAGACTTCACACAAGTGGGTGGTTTTGAAGTAGTGACTGGCTGTGGACTAATTTATAACATGTATAACACATAAGCAGTTCGCTCACATGTGCTCTCCAGTTTCATCTTATATATGAAAATACAGCATCCAGTCAACCACTGAGGCCAATACGCTAAAACTACGAGCTAAATTCTGCCTGCTTGAGTGACTTCACAGCCGCACAGTGTTAAAGAGCACACCAGATGGAATGGGAGCATTAGATCCTCGTACACACAGACAGACATGACATACATTGTTAATGGTCTGAGATGGCAACTGGAGGCATACGCCAGGTGGGTTTATTGTAGTATGAGTTTTAATGTGTGTTTGTGTGGATACCTTGGCGGCAGCATGTGGGGAAGCTCCCTGATCCAGCAGCAGCAGTGCCACTCTCTGATTATCGTAGTGAGCAGCTACATGCAGTGGAGTTAGCCCGCTCTAAAACACCCACACACACACAAGCGCGCGCACACACACACACACACACACACACACACACAAGCATGCAGCAGAAGACCAGGTTAGAAGATCGCTGAGCACACACCAGCACACACACCGATAGGTAAAATGAAAGACCCACACCAACAGAACCCAAAGACATGAAGTGAGATGGATACACAGATAGACAGTGCAGGAGAAAGTTAGGACGAGCGACTTCATGCTGTAATCAAGAAGAAGTTAGGATGATATCATCAACAGAGACAGATGATTATGTCGTCGCTGGCCTGTGAAATGTATTTTTCAAAATGACAACTTTGCTCCAATTGTTTCATTTAGAGGATTTTTTTCAACCCCAACAGGGAACATTTAAAGGAGCGCACCACGGATTTAACACTCTGCTAGCATTGTCAAGTGTCGGACTCACCGTGGACAAAGAAAGAGCAAATCAATGCAGCAGAACCAGAAATATAATCTTTGTAACTGTAAAAGGTATCACCTACATTACCCACAATGCAACTCACCCACAGACAGTTTGGTCTTGGATTCAGGCCTAATCCACATGTACACAGGTATTTTTGAGAACAGGGTTTAAAAACAATATCTCTGTCTTAGGAAGCATTTTAGCACCGTTTCAGGAATAATCATTCCATACAACACAATAATCAATGTCCCGTTATGCCTTTCTAATTATAACAATAAAATATGCATTCTTTCAACGTACAAACTCAAACTGTCTAATATCATCATACCCTGACTTCACATTTGAGAATGAGCTACAAACACTGATGAACATGTTTGTTTGCATCATCATTTCCCCAAACTTTTAACACTAAAAACAAAGATCCTACAGTTTCGAAAAGCTCAGTTTTCAGCAACATAAAGTGCCTTTTACATTCGTACAAAAGGCCAAAACACTCAGTTTAAGAAATACCTGTTTACATGTGGACAGAGCCTCCGTTGTGTTATGCTAGCAGCAGTTAGCAGAAGTTACAGATGTCTGTCTGGTAAGATCATTTCTTTCAAACTCCAAAATTAGTTCATCTTCACTCTTGCAGTTTTTAGCCTCTACCAGCTGACATCACTTGATGCATGAATCATCCACAAAAGGCCTTCATCAGCCTTTTTCCCACATAAGGAGCAGCACTGCCCTTGAACTGTAAACATACTCTGGTGAAGTTCCCCTTTAATCCTTCAGTGTATCTGAAAAAATGCAGGCGCAAGAGTCGTAGGTGGACGGTTTTCATTGGACAGCGATGATGTGACAGTTAGTGTGTTGTTTAGCAGTAGTAGCAGAGTGTTAACAGCAGCAGCAGCAGTGGCAGTGGCAGCATCTTGTTGTTATTGTCTTGGATTAAAACTCCCCTCCTGACTCAGCAGGCTGCAGGCCTGAGTCACCAGGATGCTCACTGAGTCACAGGAATGTCCCTCGTATTTGAACAAAACCTCGAGTTTACTCGAAAGTGTGCAGAGTCCGTCCTGATGCTCTCATGAGCTGCTGCGATGTGTTGTTGAAACTGTCCTGGACGAAATGTGATGAAATCAACCACGTCATTGTCTTCATTCTCATCTCTAAAGAAAATCAGCATAATCAAACAGCAATAAAGGCCGGATTTTGCTTTGTGCTCAGACTCAGTGTAACAATGGGACGGATTTTAACGCGACACCACCAAGCTGTGTGGAAGCTTCATTATCATACCTGACTGCCATTATGTTAAACGCTCTCAGATGGTGGCACACACACACACACACACACACACACACACCATAATCAGTGCCAGTAGGTCTGTGCTAAGTCAGTAAGTGTGTCAATATGTGTGTGTGTGTGTGTGTGCATGTGTATACAAATGTGTTTGCACGAGGGCGCATGTGGAGGTGGAACGAGTGCATGTCATCAGGGGAATAAAAGCAAATGTACCCAGAAGGTTTGTTTTTTTTTTGCAACAGGACAAGCATCTGTTGGCTGTGTTGTCCTGGGATCACTACTGAACCTGGACACTCCTCCACATAACCACCACCTCCTCATGTGCAGCTCGGAAAAATGCACCTCCAAAAAGGTTCTGTTAACTCTCTCTCGGAGACAGGTTGGATAAGGGAAGGCGACAGAAAGACTTGCAGAATGCTTCATGGTCACAGCATCTGAAAGCCTTCCTGATTTCGGCCATTTCTTAACTTGCTCTCCCAAGAAAATTCAGGATTAACAAACGTCAGGACAACTCAACAGCTGAATATGTATAATTTCTTCTTACTTTGTTGTATAACGTTATCTTCTTCATACAGATGCTAATAATCCCATCAGCTATTTACAAGAATCTCTAAAGGATTATTTTAAAACTCTGATCCTGACACGCCTCAGTCTGGGTTGCTTTTAAAACTCCTGCCTCCTTTTTTACTCTGCTCTGCGTAGGAGTGTCATCTCCTGCCTAATACGTAGAGTCCTTTCTGAGCCAAACCCCTCCTTCCTCAGACAGCACATGTTTTCCAGCAGCAACACATCTGAAAACACCTTTAAATGTTCAAGATAAAGAACGACTCCCTACAGCGTGTCGTGTCACCAGGTGTCTCCTCGGCTTTTAAAGACATCTCACCTTCCCAGCAGCATCCGGCGCAGCTCTCTTCTGTAGGAGGAGACTGGCCACCTCCATCTTGCCGTACTTTGCTGCCACATGAAGGGGACTGAACCCTTTCTGTTGAACACAAAATAAGACACATCATCAGAACGAAAGACAGTGGGAAGATGGAGAAGACCTATTCAACAGGAAGTAAATATTTGCACTGTTTTAGGTCAGTCGTTCTGGCCTGGGGTCGAGCCCCTTCTCATAACAACAAAGTTTCTCACATGGTTGAATAGTTACGTTCAGACACAGACACAGGAAAGAGAGAGTATCCATTATGAATTAAAACCGTGATATTGCACCGGTAGAATCACAACGGAAACTTGAACCCACTATAATAAAGATTTTCACTGATCAGTCCATTCAAAGTCAGTTTAGTTCATTCAAACAAACTTCTGTTACTGTTTCAATCCCAAATGAAAATGTCCCTTAGCTACAGTGTCTTTACATAGAAATGCTTTTGTTGGATAACATTTTAGAGATGAAAATTGTCTTTCAAAAGCACTATCAAACTAAAACGTATGTTGTAGAGGAAGTTCAACATTGTGCAAAGTTTTTGAATAACATTAAAATTGATATATAAAAACTACTAATTTACTCAGTTAAAATGTATGATGTTAGAAACGAACATTTTGTGCGTGCGCTAAATAACTTACAATAACCTTTGAACTTCAGATTGTTTTAAAGTATGTGATACCCTGAGAGACTCATCTAAAGCCCTTATTTCCTCATGTATTCCAGATCTATAAATGGCAGCTGTATAATGTGATCATGTTAATCTCCGCTTCCTTCCTGTGTGTATGTGAAGATATTTAAAGACATTAGGTCATATTTTCCAGAGGAATGTGGGACTCCCGCAGATTCCCGTTCCACGCTCTGAAACACACGACCTCATTTGTGTGATTGATTACAGTCAGTACAATATATAAAGGGTCACTTTAGAGAAGATCGTTCAGAGAGAGAAAGAGAGACATTAGTTTTAAAAGCTTATTTTTTAAAAATGCAGGCACTTTAATCATAACTTTGTTTCATAAACATCATAAATGGGTCAATGAAAGTGTTCCCAAATTGGTGTGACATCATTTCCGTGAACAGCTGACTCAGGTGACGTCCCAAAAGATGCTGCATGTGAGTGAGAGTGAGAGAGCGAGCGCTGGCACCATGGGGGTTTACCCTTCATTAATCTGTTCCACTGACAGAGGTCACCTTCACTGACAAGCCCCCCCCCCTCCAGGCAACATTATCACACACATGCACAAACTAATTCTATAAATGCGACGCCACGTCTCTTTCTGACCTTGATCTGCACAATTAGTCACATGCGAAGCCGCCACCACTAAAAAATTCACATTATCCCTTCATGGTCGACTGCGCGGATGAAAAAAAAAAACCTCCTGAGTTGAAAATAAGTGTCTTAAATTACTGGGCCAACATGAAGACAACCACTGACCTGAAGGTGAACAATGTAAAACTGAGGTGACTCCACTACGTGACAGAACAGTTTATAAGTTATTATATGAATGAAAGCAACAAACATGGTGAGACAAGCACCACGGAGGCTGTGGACAACAGAGACTGGTGCCCACTAGTGGCGATACATGGCACTGAGATACTGAAGATGTTCTGTTCTTCGGTTGTGTGTTTCTGTGTTTGAGTGAAAGAAAAACAAACGTCCAGCTCTTCATGCATGTAATGAGTTCCTCCACCTGACCCACCTTAGTGGAGGAGGAAAGCGAGGCTCCGTTCTCCAGCAACATGGTAGCAACATCCTGGTGTCCTTCGCGGGCAGCCAGGTGAAGGGGGGTGTAGCCTGAGGTGGTGGCAGCGTTGGCAGAGGCGCCGCACTGCAGCAGCTGCTGGACGATGTCGACTTTCCCCAGCCGACTGGAGATGTGCAGCGCTGTCTGGTCATCCTGCGGAGAAGGAAGGAAGAGAAAGTCACTCTTTTGGCTCAGTATTTGTATCGTTGTTTGTTTTTTGTCCCCGGCTCAGTGATTGATAACGAGCCTCGTGTTCTCACCTTGGACTTGGTCTCCACCTTGGCTCCGTTCTTGAGCAGGTATCGGACTACGTCTGCCTGGCCTGCCCTGGCTGCCATGTGGAGAGCTGTCTCGCCTCTCTGAAAGACACAGAAAAAAGAAAAAGTCATCAGTGGGAGCGTTTCAAACGCAACGATGAGGGATTTGAACTCATAGAAGGTCTAATTATTCTTTCTGCCGGCCGCTCCCCCTCAGGGGTCGCCAGAGCGGATTATCTGTTTTTCCATCTCACTGGAAAACTGTGCCCCACCCTGCCCAGAACAGAAATCTGATTTCTATGATCCACATATTTGATTTAGCATCAGCTTTACTTGCGCTTACTGACGCAATCCTCCCCATTTATCCGGGCTTGGGACCGGCAATTAGGATTGTACTGGCTTGTGCATCCCCTCGTGGCAAGGGAGAAACCCGAGGTTCAGCGTAGGACTGCACAATATCTTTTAACACTGACATCACAATGTGTGTGTGCGCAATAGTCACATTGCAAGCAGGCAAATTAACTTGCCTCTCTTGCTACAACTGTTTCCTGCTTGATAAAAAGCCAAACTCACACGGCTCTCATTTTCCCAAGACTAATCAGAAAGACACGTCTGTGTGATATTAGATCATTTAGTCCGATTTAAGGTTTCTTGGATACGTTGGAGTTTGTTGCTTGTGAGTGATCAATTTATCCCAAAAATCCGGACCCAAATGTATTTGCTCTTTGATAAAATGGAACCCTAACAAAACCACCCCAGTCATTCAACAATGATCAGTTCAACTTAAGCTCTTCAAGTAATCTGAAGGCAATTCCTCTACTAGTTCTGTGTCTTTCCTTCAACACCTTTCCTTCATGTGTAGTCAGGAGGAGGCAGGGATTGAACTGACAACGCTTTGATCGATAGACGACCTGCTCTGCATCCTAAAAGCCAACCTACAGACCTCTCTTTTATAAAGCAAAAGAAATAGAACAGAAGCGATCCACTTACTACGTTGGTTGTGTTGGGCGATGCTCCGTGGTGTGTGAGCGCGTGGACAATGTTCTCGTGGCCCATGAAGGCTGCCACATGGATGGGCGTCAGGCCAGACTGTAGAGAAACAAATATGATCATTATGAGGGAGGAACAGCAATATTGGCATCATTATCGGCAGATGAAGGCTTAAAATGATACAGTGGCATCAGTCAGTAGTTAATATTTCAACATCGTGCATCTCTTATCAATACCATTAAAACACCACAGTAAATATCAAACCTTATTAACGCTGTCAGGATTGGAAATTAAGTCCAAAGGTGAGTCACAGTGTATAAAATGGAACAGTTCTGAGTCGTTAAAAGTCATTAAACACTAAAGAAACCACTTCTGGTGCTGAAAGGTAGGGTCAAGCAGAAAACAGTAAATGAGGTCCAGTCTGGTGCAGTACCTCAGTGACTGCCTGGATAGACGCTCCATGTTTAAGCAGCAGCTCCATCACTTTCACTCTGTTCTTCTTGCAGGCGATGTGAAGCGGAGTGAAACCATTCTGCACACAGTGAAGAGAAGAAAGAAAGAAATCCGTCACTGTGAAGTCTGTGCTCGAGCAACTCTCCACAGTCACACAAACATCTGCGACTGTGCGGCTGCTTTTATTAGGATGATAAGGGGAAGCAAATGATCTGCCAGGAAATGAATGGGTGGTGCAGAAAACTGTCAGCTGCAAACCACAAGGGTGACAAAGAAAGCGCTTTTTTCTCTTTCAATTCTTCTCCTCCTTCTCAAATCTTGATTCTTGGAAAGTGCATTTTTAGCCCCGTGTGTCAGTCTTAAATCTACACTGCAGAATTCGACATTTGTTCCACCTCTCCTCTCATTTCACTCTCCTTTCAAACCAACCAACATCTTTTTGGATGAGTCATTTTGTACCAACTATATATGAAACAAGCCCCTACATTTTTCTTTATGAAGATACAATTCAACATTTTGTAGGAGGACACTGAATGTGGATAGGAGCTGACAGGATTTTATTTACATCAGTGCTATTATTGATTCTCCTTATCGGTCAGAGTCTTATTGATTCCTGATCCATTTTTGTTGAGCTGGCTGTAGCAACAGTCTGTCTGTCGTCATCTAAAATGGGTGAAATGTGTGGCGCTAATATTATGATAGCGTACAGTATTTTGCCTCGGAAATGGACGCTCTGCTTGGATGAGGGGGCGGAATTTCAAACACACTGCGTTCATGGAAGTTAAGTCCATGTTGTGCAGAGGGATGTTTCAGCAGTTTGCTTGTGTTTGAAGCTACACTTTGGATGGTTTCTTCTTCTCCACCATGATTCCTCCTTATAGAAGATTTCAGCAGTGTACAGCCATGAGTTTGACTTCCTTGTTTTACAATGCACAAGAATCAGAAAAAGATGGATTGGACAATAAGGAACTGGTTCTCAGTGGTTTCGGATATTGATTCCAATCCCTGGCAGATATTCCGGATCCTGAACGTGTATCCAGGAAATCAATGAAATGTAAAAACATTCACAATGACCACAACTATCTGACTATCCCTTAAAATATAATCCTTCTGATCATATCTCTTTAAAAACTTGATGATTCTCTTTATAATCATAAATCAGTCTATTTTAGTATTAACTTCTGGATTATTATGGCCTTTTTAGTAACCCCTGTTTGTGTTATATTGGCCAGGACACTACAGTTAAAGAGATTCTATGTTTTCACCCGTGTCTGTTTGTTTGTTGGATTATACCAAAACTGCAGAATGTATTTCTGCAAAACTTAGATTGAGGATGGATCTCGGCCCAAAACAGACCCCATTAACTTTTGGTGCGGATCAGGAAACAGAGAGAGATCCATGACTTTTGTTTTCACTTTCTTTAACATTGCAAGTTTACAGTATGCCCATGTCCCTGTCATATTCCACCCCTTCATCCCTACCAGGGCCTTGGCGTTCGGGTTGGCTTTCTTGTCCACAATGAGCTTGGCCACCTTGTAGTGACCACAGTGGGCAGCGACGTGCAGCGCCGTCAGGTAGTCGTTGGTGACATCGTCCACCGGCACGTCGTGCTGGAGCAGGAGCTGGACGCAGTTCAGGTGGTCCCCCTGAGTGGCCATGTGCAGCGGCGACAGACCGTTCTATAGTGTGGGGTTGGGGAGGGAGTTAGGGAAAGAAAGAGAGACAGAGAAAGGGGGGAGAGAGAGAAAGAGAGGCGAGACAAAGAGAGAGAGACAAACACACACGCAGACGGACACGTAGACAAATGGACAGACAGACACAGGAAGTTAGGGCGTGGCTGATGCGCTGCACAGAAAGACTGTGAAGGAAGTTGCTGAGAAGGTTACGGAACATTGTTATAACGAGGTCATTACAACAATGTCTATTTTGTTACACTGGTCGTCCTGCGCGGTCAAACTGTAGGGCTACGCAGCGGAGACAGGCTCTTCTGGAGAGGTCGCACACACGTTATAGAGACAATGCGACAACACTACAGCAACAACAGCAGGCCTGCTATCTGATTTAAATGGGTCTGTGTGGTTAGGAAAGCTAGTTTGTACAGCTCTATTACAATGGTGTTAGCATCATGTGCCCTGTTTCAAGTGACATGTGATCTATTCTAATTTATTTTTATTATTTTAGGTGTTTGTGACCTTTCCTATTCTGAGCTAAGCAGCGACTCCTGAATTGATCGTCCCAGTAGCTACCTTGGTCTTGGACAGGAAAGGAGCTCCTCGGTCTAGTAGTATTTCTACCACCTGCTCGTGCCCGCTCCTCGCCCCACAGTGAAGAGGTGTCAGCCCATCCTGGATAAAAAAGACAAACAACAAATGCGTAAATAAAAAAGAAAAACTGTTTAAAACCTCCTGGTTTATGGCAAATTCATGTAAATGGTGTCTTGTGGTTTGTAGTATTGTTGCATACTTGAAGCAAAATGAGTAAAGAATGTAGATTCCATTTTTACAGAGGAATAAGAATTTGGTCCCACAATTAGTAAATGATTAAATAAGCAAAGACAATTATTTTAGCTTTAACAAAACTGAGATGACAGTGACAAATAAACTTAACACAGTCAAATACAGATGAGGCAGCAGCAAACACCACGGACTTAAGGACTTTTATAGAGTTTTTGCCACCAAAACATTACATTTTACTGATCAGGACACCTCTGCAGGTTTGTGGAAATCAGAAAAGACAGCTTGATAAACTGACTGTTTCATTTTTACAAAACCAAGTGCGAGCAGAGTGAAAAATTAGACTTATCTGCCTCCAGAAACACCACATAATTCATCTTCACATGCTTTATTTATGAATGTCTTCATGTTTTCCGATCAGAATTGTGTCTCACCTTGGTCTTTGCATCAATCTTGGACCCTCTGTCCAGCAACAACTTGACCATGTTGCTGTTGCCCCTTTTTGATGCCACATGAAGCGGTGTGATGTCATTCTAAACAAAAAAAGAAGGAAAAACCATTGTTAAGATTCAGCTGTCACATTAGATGTAGTGGTTTTATTATTTACGTCAACATGGATTTAATTCATTAGTTATAAAACATGTTAGTTTGATAGATTTTAATGTTTTTTTTATTTCTAGTTGGCCAGCACTAACATAAACTCTCTTTATTGAGGGTATTTCATTATCAAACAAACAGATGCAAAATAGTGGCTCCAGTGTTTAGTATGACTCTTTGGATATAACCTGCAATTAGTGTCAAAAAGCAGCACAAACACACACTGAAGATGTAATTACAGGCCATTACAGCCTCTGGCCTAATGTCTATTATGTCACAGTAAATAAATAGTAATCCTACTCTGCTTATTACATCAAAGCCTTGTAAAGTGATGCACCTATTAGGAACACAGAGAGGCTGATCAGCTAATGTAGCACGTCTACTGCTGTATACTTAATTTAAAGGACGGCAGGGAATTTGTTTCCCAAGGCCTGCTTAAAATACATGATAATGATGCCACTGGCTAGTTGTTTTCAGTCTGTAACATGAAGAATGAACACACTGCGTGGTGCAAAATCATTTATAACGATGTCGAGTAAAGAAAAGAAAACAATTAAAACAGGTCTGCCAAAGCCGCACTTAAACGAAATACAGGATACAAATACGATCAGTTGAAACAGGTAGAGTATGAATTTTGATCAAGGATTTGAATACAATGAGGAGCGCCGGAATATAAATTATTAAGGTGCTCTATAAAAACCATTAAAGGTAAGAAACGTATATAGTTACTTATGTCTAAGAAATGTGCTGCAACTGACTAGTCACATTTACAGTGTATAGGGAACTGGAACAGAGTTGGTGTGTGGGTGTCTCTCTCTCTCTCTCTCTCTTGCAGCAGCAGGAGTGTGTGCCTTCACCTGGCCAAATCTACTCATAATGATTGTTTTGCACACGTTCCACATTTTGCATTTGTTGCAATGATGCTCTTATCCCGAGGGGTGAATAATATATCCAAACTGTATAATAGGTTAACATTCACAAATGTTTTTTCTTTGCAGTGAGCCATTAATGAAGTACAATGAACAGAACAGGTCTTTTTCATAGAGGATATGTTGACATATCAAAGTGGAAAATCAACAATAATGATGGCTAAATATCTTTTATGAATATGGCCCCTGGGTATCGCTCAATAATTCACAAAAGCTTAACTAACGCTGCTGCTTCACAGCTGTGCAGCACCATTGCTTCAACATATACACTATTTAAACCTTCTCTCTCTTTCTTTCCACTACCTTGATTGTTGGTAATACCCCTCCCAACCAGCAGAGGGCAGAATAAACTCACCCGAGCCATGAAGTCGACGGCAGCCCCTCTGTTCAGCAGGAGCGTGGCCACGTTAATGTTGCCATAGTGAGCCGCGATGTGGAGGGGGGTGAAACCACTCTGAGGGTCGGAGAAAGGCGTACAACACACACACAAACAGACAAGCACACACATTACGTTACAAACTGTGAAATGAGCCCCATGTACAATTCAGAGCAGACAGTGAGCTCTCCATCAGTCTACACAGGGGGGCTACAGTCAACGAACAGTCACAGTCCATCAGACAGGCACAGACTCTACCAGACACTGTTACACTAACACCTGACTTTCCTCACAGGGGTGGAGAAAGTCCTTGTATTGAAGCATCAAACATGGGGCCAACGGTATGCTGACAACTGAAGGGTTTAGAGTCAGTATACCATATAGGCTTCTATGTGCTATCAGACAGGGCAAATTAAAGCTTAACTACACAGGCGTTAAGTGTCAATATACAGCTCCAGTTTGACAGATGTTAAGTAGAGATGATTACTTGTAATCTGTATAATTTCATTTACAATGTGCGGACTCTTTTAGAGTGCAGAAATTGTCCGGCAAATGAGCCTAATGTCCATTTGTTAACATCTTGAGTGAAAGTAATTTCCTGGCAAAACCCCTGGCTTACTGAGCAACAGCTGTCAAAGCAACAGAGGGACACTGGAAACAATTTGTTCAATAAGTGGATGAATCTCATGTTAAACTAATCTAATTGTCTGAATCCCAGTTTCAAATAACTAATAACACAGAGGAGAGCAGGTGTCCCAGACATGTGTATCCACTCTGCTGATATCTGGTGTCTTAAAGGCTGAATCCAAATGTCCACCCCTCTGGACTTACGGACTGGGATGTGTTCACTGTCATCATGGCAAGTCTGCGAGGGCGTGAGACTGCAAAGCAATGTAAGCTGCTGATAAAGACGACAATAAAAGCATCTATATCTACATCTGCAGTCTATACTTCTACATATTTCTGTGTCAGGATGTGGCAGAAAGTTGTTTCTGGCCAAAATGATTCAAGCAACCTTTTGATAAAGTAATTGTTTTACACATTCAAAACAAGGTCTACAATGTCATGTGAATTCAATCGGTGAAGTCTCAAGCGGACTCTCTCTGGAAGTCTGCAGAAAGTCCACGTCAGGGTTTTATTTGAACAGGATTGTGTCCACTACATTGTAGTTTTGGACAGCCCCTAAGCAACTGCAGACTTCCTGTGAGCACACGCAAAGTCCAGGAGTCTGTAAGAGTGAGGGAGTCCGGACATTCGGATGCAGCCCAAAATCCCAACCAAGAAACAGAAAACTGTTTACACTTGAAATAATACTAGAAAAGTAACCAAAAATCTAAAAATCTGTCTTTTTATGGTGAATCTGTGGAAATACAGTCGGTGTATCTCGTGTTCTGTTTATAAGATCGGCAATAACTTTCCACCATCTTCCTTTAGAGTACCGTGCAAATGTATTTCCCACGATGCACGAGCCTAATGCTGCAATCCATTGTGCTCCGACACGGAAAAGTGCAGTGAAAGTCGGAATTCCAGGTGTAGGCTAGATCCATGTAGCCTGAGTGTGCCAACATAAACACACCTGATGTAACAGTCTTATGGCGGCGCACACAGCGGACAAGCAAAATTGACTTTTCATCAATTTTTATGAGACGCTCTGCTCACACAGGATGTGTGCTCAGGCTGTTGAATTGTGCTAATCTGTTAAATCAGCTGCTGTAGTGTTGATATTAGTCCCTGAAGCTTGTGAAGTTCAGAGACTCGCCATACAAACACCAGTTTGCCACGAGCGTCCATGTACTCCCGAGCAGATGCACAGTCGGCAATATCGTCTCAGAACTGTCGACCCCCGACAGTTGCAACGGATTGCAGCATCAGATCAACAAAGCCATTTTTGGATGAATCACACCAGATAACTGGTCAGCCTGCCAAAGCCAGAGACGAGGCCAACTGACACAGGCACCCGCAGAAGGTGGCCGCCTGGCTTTGGTGTGACGAAGGGGCCTTTGTTGTTACCATAGAAGCAGTGTTGAGGTAGTTTGTTGCTTTGGTCCCATGCAGAATGCTTTAGGTGCAAGAGTTGAGGATTAGAAGTATTGAAACCATTGATTAACTTAACTAAATGAACTGCCGCTGGAGGGCTGAGTTCCTTTACAGCTAGATGGGGGTTTGGTTGCCATGCAGGTTTATGGACAAACCGCTGCGTTTTGATGAATGATAACCAATTTTCATGCTGATACGGGTTATCATGTTAATCAGTTTCATGGGAGGACCGTGTCAGGACAACAGTGGGACAACATTTTGTCTGCTACCATAAAGAATTTGCCAAAGAATGCCAGCCGGAGCTTGAGCTTTGAACACCATGAAACCATTAGAATCAAGGAGAACCTTGATACCCGAGCCTACCAGCCTCAGGATTTCACTAAATCAGTATAAGTGAAACATGCGCTATTACTCTGTCTCTATGACTAGAGATATACACTACATGAATGAAGCAATGGAGAGGAAGATGAGCTTGAGTTAAAATGGGAAAAGGGAAGGGCTGCAGAAACACTACTGCATCAAGTCAGGGGCACTGAGGTGTTTGTTGTTGTATTTTTTTTTTCTGAGTTTTTATGGGCTGCGATGGAGAGACTACGTAATGTACAGAGTAGAGGTGTACCTCTGTTGTTCTATTCACCATCATCTACAGAGTCAGCCAAGAGAGGAGAGAATGGGCAGTTAGTGAGCAAAAAACAGAAGAAAGCTTCCACTGACATGAAGTGGAGGAGCAGAGAGAGGGGGAAAGGATCTCAGTACAACATAATAAAGACAGTGTTGTTATCTAAGACTTTTAGATAGAGGTACTACATAGAAGCGTGCACAAAAATAAATAATGTACTTCTCCTCCTTTCCCCTTTCTGCCGAAAAGAGCGTCAAAAGTAAATTCAACAAAGAGAGAAGGAGAGAAAAAAGCCAGCGAGAAACACAAAGACTGACAAAGAAAAGGAAAGGCATCAATAGTCAAAGAAACAATTAAACAATCAAAGAATTGAAGAGATGGAAAAATACAAAGCAAAACACAAAGCAACCAACTGAAGATCCATCACCAGAAACCGGCTGCATCGGCGGCGCCTCTCACCTTGGACTCAACGTCCGCATTGTGGTCGTTCTGCAGGAGCAGGGCCGCGGCCTTGGTGTCGTCCTTGCGGGCAGCGATGTGCAGGGCAGGCAGACGTACCTTGCCCTTTGTATCGTTCTCCAGCAGCAGGGAGACCACCTGGTCATGGCCCTGCTGGAGGGCCACCGCCAAAGGCGTGAAGCCGTCCTGCGAATTAAAAGTGGAGAGAGGTCAGTGAAGCTGTGTCGGGCTGTGATGCATTACTGGTGATGACACGGGAAGGTGGGTGTGAATATGAGCGGGTTATTGAGAGATGGTGCTCATGTGTTACACTTTGCTGAATTATTATTTTGCTGCAGGAATTGTGGAAGGCGTACAAGACCCTTGAGTCCTACAGAAGTATAATTCAAGTGTTATTAATGATCCACTGAGCCTCTGAGTTCAGCCTCTCCCTTTTGGTTTAAAAGACAAATCCTTTCTATAGTGCACGAATGGTACTTAAGTCTGAGAAATAGATAAATGTCCATTTGATTATGCATAAATGTCAAGAAAATGTCACCAAAGAATCATCATGGATTCTTGAAATAGAAAACTTTGGACATTAACCTTCTAGACAGTCAGACCCACTTTGAGCTTTTAGCATTGTAAGTCATAAACTAATAGCCCGTGTGTCAAATAGCTGTCGAGATTACTGTACATTTCCAGGCCTCCTCACCATATAGGACACTAATGTGAGTTACATAATGAGAGGATGGGTTGGAAAAGGCTCACGTCTAATCTCTCTCCTACACACATAGCCCTTGTGATGCATAATTTAGCTGAAAGCTCCCTGCCACATCCGCGCGTCTCTTCATACTGTAAGTTTGAGTGCGCGTACGTGCGTTTATGTATCATGTTAACACGAGTGAAGGATCTGTTTTTTCGCGCATGTGCACACGTGCCAAAATATTCCATGTGTATGCACGTCCTGCCCATAGATGTAAACCAGCTGACTGTACAACCGCCGGGGTGTTCCATTAGCCCAATCAGCTATCCATCTCCGTACGTGCACGTGCTGATGTGTCTGTCTACGTGTGGTGACTGGTAAGTATGTGTGAGTATGGGTTCCACAGGCTGAGTAACGTAAATCAGGGCAGTAACAGAGGCAGCAGCCGTGGAGAGAGAGGCAGCGAGCGGAGCGGACCTCATCCGTGACCCACTCAAGGTCACTCTGCCCCCGCCACCATACACTACCAATCAATGAAGCTCTGCCTAGTCCCTCATGAAGAGACGGGGACGGCGAGGGAGGAGGGGACGAGGAGAAAGGGGGCAGGCGGGCGGGGGGAGGAGGGCGGAGAAATGAGATGGGGCAGACGAAGGCCGAATGTGAGACAGAAAAGAGGAGAGAAGGGAAACAGACGGGGATGTGGAGCGAGTAGGGTCGGGATGATAAAAGGAGGAAGGAGGCAGAGGAGTGGAGGAGATGAAGGTGGTTAGTACAACGGATGCAATAACATGGAGACAAACTGTAAAGGTGTGAGGGGCGGACACAGGACCGGCACAGACACATGAGATAACACAAACACAGAGATATGTACAGTACCTCAGTGGCCATACTCTGACTGGCGCTGTTCTCCAGAAGGAACCGTACCACCTCGAGGTGATTCTCCTGGGCAGCCATGTACAGAGGAGTGAAGCCATTCTGCACACAACAAACACCCGATTACAAACATGTCAAAACAAGTTCAGCTTTGCTGCTTTTCCCTTTAATCACCTCTTATTATACACTGCATGGAATGTCAAATGTGTTCCGATCCTGTAGTTAAATGTACTATAAGGAACTTTTGACTGGTTATCAAACAGTCTCAATCTAACACTGATGAATCTGTATGACCTACATAAGCAAACGAGACCATCAGCGTGAAGCTTTGCTATTTTTATACAATCTTATAGTTATTCTTGATGCCTGTCGCTGGGTGGAGAACTTAACAACTTGATGAACAATATGATTACATGTTGCTTTATGAAAGACGTCAAACGCCAAAAAGATTTGAGACCACTACTTTAATCTCCAACAATGAGTTGTATTTTAAAAGTTTAGTATAGTATCTATTGTGTAAGATCTTTAAATTAATAGTGAATGAATGTCATGCAGTAGAAATTACAATATTCATTTTTTCCCTCTTATCCTGTGGAATGGACGTATATAGTAGCAAAAAATATACGTAGTTACTTTCCACCACTGCTTAAATGATGCCACTTTGATCATCAAATGATATGAGCGGAAATGACAACCTTGAGAGTGATCAATACACAAAAAGATCTCACTGACAAAATGTTGAGGTAAAGTCTTTCAGACCTCTGAGTTGCTGTTACGTTTGAGGGGTTTGATGTGACCAGAGAGATGGAAATCTTCCCTCTCACCTTGATCAGACAGAGTTAACTGTAAAGTGCGAGGACAGCAGTATCCCGGAGAGGCTGAGGCCTAGTTGGCACAATGCCAGATTCTGTCAGCGAGGATCTTTCCACTGAGTGATTCCCTCAATGTCAGTGACTCCATGATACCAAATCCTTCAAACAAACGTGCGCATCACAGCAGTGTCATTTCCTCAATTAGCTGTAGGACCAGCAGGGCCTCATTGTTGTTCTGATGTTGTGCACATATCCCTGTGTATGAGTGTGTGTGTGTGTGTGTGTGTGTGTGTGTGTGTGTGTGTGCTGAGCATATCCCACCTGAGATTGTGCGTTGACATTGGCTCCATTATTGACCAGCTCTTTGACGACTTCCGTTTGGCCAGCCAGTGAGGCTATGTGCAGAGCAGTGTTTCCTTTCTAGATTACATGGAACAACCACAGGAATGTGTGTTAAGCTCTGTCGCACCTGTCCCACTGTATTGCTTGTGTGTTTGTCACTATAGTCTGTATATATCCATGTCAATATCCATGAATAACCCCCTCGCGCCAACCACCCTTTGTACCGCTGGTGTTCCAGCTCTGGCATCCCCCTGCCTGCTCTGCCAACAATGTGTCACTTCCGATGCCGCACGTCCCACACACAAATGATCTCCTGCTGAGCCTCGGCCATAAATAAAACTACAGGAGGCTTTTCATGAGGCCGTACGGGTCCTTGTGAAGGCAGAGTCGACCCCGAGCATGTCTGCTGGCCGCGTGATATCTGGCCTCTGTTATTTGCCACCAGCGCTGTTGCACAATAGTGATCATCCGTCACATGTACAGTATACTGTAGAACGGAAATCAGATCGGCATGCCTGCTGAGACGTGGAGACATGAGCATGTGTGCTTTACTGAGCCTAAAGGTTACTCTATGATCTGAATCACAGGATGGACTTATAACCTACTTTGCAGACACACTTGTTCACAGAGAAACTTTACTGTATTTTCTTTGGTAAATGGTGCTTATGTCAGCCTTTTATAACAAATATATTCATAGAAATGTATATGTAATATACGGTGCAATATACGAGGTACCAATGTGCTTACATGGTTGAGCTTTTGTCGAGGGTGACTTTAATGGGATTTTTGAACAAAATAAGGGCGAGAATATCACAGAGAAGCAGTCTTTTGCACCACTGAACACCCACCATGACAAGACATTGATTTTTATCTATATTTGTAAGCGCCGCTCACTGACAACAAGTTTGCACGGTAATCTTAAGTTTTTCCCCAAACAATATCTGCTCTTGGAATTTAATATCCGCCTAACACTTACTCCACTGACATTATATATCTAAACTAGAATGGCACTCAGTAGACCATCACCAAGGCCCAACAGTCCCCTTTCATTCAATCAATCTGGTCCAATATCCGATATGAGAACATGAGAAAGTCGCAAGATTTTAAAATTATGCTCACTCATAGATACCTTAGATAATGATCCCTTCATTTTATCCTGGGAAATTAAAGACCTATCTTCCATCCAAGTTTAGGGGGAAATCTGTTCAGTAGTTTCTGTGTAATCTTGTTGACAAAACCCACCAAATAACTAAACATAACCTCTTTGACAAACTTGAAAAAACATAATAGTCAAAACATAACAGCCACAGTTCTGTCAGAGATTCAGGTGTTTTAACGCTGGTTGCAGCTGAAGACGAGGAGCAAGCTACAGATGTCTCAGAGACTCACTTCCTCTCATTACTCCTAAAATGACAACACTGACGCAATTCATCAGATTTTGTGCACCTCCCTCTGGAGCCACAACTTTTTCTGTCACACAAGCAGTCGTGCTCTCACTGCACGTACACTAAATTTGATGCATTAAATCAGTGGAGTTCCCCTTTAAGGGAAGGCAAAGAGGGAGATATTGGTTAAATATTGAAAAAGTAGAAGGTCACTTGAAGCACGAGACAACACAACCGGACACAAAGTTCCACAGATCAACACTTAAAACAACTTCACTACTTGCATGTGTTACAAAACCACAGAAAACAGTTAAAAACATTGCCTCTGCACATAATCGGGGCAGCAATGACATTTCCCTCAAATCATTAGTTAATTAAATGTTATTTTCAACAGATAAGGTTGCATAAACACCATTACCGCCTAAAAAAATATGTGTAAATAAACTGAATCCAGTAACTAAAGCCAAAGAAATGACAACAGAGTTAAATCCACATCTCGCTCACTGTCTCAACGCTGAAAGCTTCATACGGGTGGTGCTTGTCACAGACCTGCTAAGGGCCTAATGAACCGAGGACAAGGCCTCTTATTTAATTCTCCCTCAACAAGAGCAGCACGGCATTAGGGGGCGGGTACACAATTAACTCCAGCGCTAAACACCCACACAGTCCAAATGAAACACTGGAGTTACTGAATCTAAGTGTGTTCGATAGCACAGCCTCCCTGATTGTCTCCATTGGCTGCATAAAATCGAGATTTATAGGCATTAGGGGGGCAGGCAGTGGATTCCCAAGACCTCAAACTAATCCCCCAGCATCCTCGGGGTCACAATAGAGAGAGGCTTTAATTGGGGAGTTTTTCTCCTTGATCTGGAATATTTCATTGTGTCCTGTGTTTATGTCAGCACTAGCCGTGTGGCCTGTGGCGGAGGAGGCTGAGACGAGACGACTAAATGGGAGCGAAAGCCTTCTGGGCTCAAATCTGGAAAATGTTTTCAATGGCTCTCAACTCCTGTTAGCATCAGAGATAAGACTCTTCAAAGGAGGAGGTCCTCCCCCTGATGTATCATACTGTTTAATATCACAGTACAGTACATAAAATAAAACCTACTTCATTCTTAATTACACATTTTCCCAATTCAGACATTCCACTGTTATTATACTGAACTCCTTCTGCCTCATTATTTCATTTTGTCTTGCTTAATTCTCTAACTTTTAACCAGCAGCAGCCCCCACAGGGATCATTAAATATTGATTGAATATTAAACCCTAACGAAGGCTGCACGCTTACAGTAGGCACACTGTACTTGCACGCTTTTTTTCTATCGCAGTGTCAGCCATGCTTTGTGCCGGATCCAAATATAGTCCTCCATAACATCAGCTGAGTGGCAGGAGATGGGGTGGGCCTTACCTTTGTGGCCGCATCCACAGCAGCTTCGAGCTTCAGCAGCTCAGCAACAACCTCTACGTGCCCCTCTTTGGAGGCTAGATGGAGAGCGTTCAGACCATTCTGAGAAAGACACATATTTAGCGGAGTTGGTGTACATCATGCTCGAGGATATACTGCGAAATAAATGTTTAATTGTGCCTAATGGATGTGTTCAGATCATAAAAAACATTCCATCTGGGGGATGATCCAGCTTGTTCAGGCAGACGTGAGCCCTTGAGCCCTCAATTTGAAGTTCAGCTGAGGCAGCAGTATGGTGTTAAGCATGTTTATGTGTGCAGAATAAAAAAAACAACTTGATACTTTACTTTAACCCCGAGGACGGACGCAGGGAAAAAAACATCTCAGAAATCGTACCTGATTGCAGATGTTGATCTCAACCCCAGACTTGAGGTAGTCGAGAACCTTTTCGAGGTTCCCTGCCCGGGCGGCTCGCAGGTAGCTGGCATTACTGTCAGACTGGAGAGAGAGAGAGAGAGAAAGAGAGAGTAGGTGAGGAGGCATGTCGAGCCAGAACACATGTGTACCTGCGTCTACTTGGGAATACAGGAGAACAGAAGCACATACAAATGGCAGAATGTTACTGTACCAGGTAGAACTCTGTCATAGTTTCTCAGACAAGAAACATCTCGACAGGGGAAAAAACAAAGCTAGCATCCGCACACACAGTAGGTCCATGTTCTAGTAAAGTCCAAATCAGGACACCGCTAAAATGCAAAGATCTCGATAAGTAAATCCGTGAGAAAGCCAGCAGAGCCACAGAACAACATCCCGACAATCATCGCCATCCTCCGTCATCCATCAGATCCCGCCGGACTGTTATTCCAGCTTTGTTAAATCCAAACGATTCCCCAAAGGTAGGAAGTTCAATGACCGGGTGGTCCTAACAGCTGCTACAGAGAGAGTCCTCCTCCCCTTCCATACAGATCTCCTCTGAATCCACCAGAAAAAAGCAGTTGTGAGTCTATATGTCGCTGCTACAAGAAGCAGAGCATTCTCTTTTCTGCTTGGCTGTCCTTTATTTCACTACAGAAATAGGGCTTTGCACACCAAAATAAAATGATGAGGCAAGCATGTTTTTGCCCCTATAACAAATGTGATGTGCATGTGTTTGCGCGCGCGTGGGAGAGGAGGAGAAAGGGAGGGATGGAGGGAGGGAGGGAGGGAGGGAAGGAGGGGGGAGAGTTCGAAAGAAGGATGAGAGTGGACAAAGAAAAAGAGCAGGAGACGGAGGAGAGGGAGGTTGTGTTTCTTCTCTGTGCTCATGTTAGCTCCCAGGGACATCGGGTTTGACATAAAATGACACATAGCAAACTCTGCACATTTTGCGTCCCCCTTTTTCTGCGCAGCAGCCTGGCAACGAGCATTTTGTAAAACTCAGCAGCGGAGCCGCTGAGAGCCGGAGCGAGAGAGAGGAGCTGTGATATGCCGCGTCGTAATAGAGGCTCAAAAACCAAATTCCCCTGAATTATCAAAAGCCCAGACCTGCTAAATTTAGCCCCAGCGTCCAGAGACACTTAGGATAAACTCAGCGGGGCCAAATGGTACGAGCGGTTATCCAACATTGTGCTCTCACCCCCCCCCCGTTGTGAGTTTCCAGAAATAACTCTGACGAACACAGAGGGATGTGACCCAAAGCCAAAATGTGTGCGAACAAGGCATACAGCATCAGATTGTTCCACTGATACAAAACTGCGAGAGGAAAATATTTGTGTCTGCGTGCGCTCGTGTGTACACAAACAAAAATAATGGCAGATGAAGAAGTGTTGACTAGAAACTGAGTCATTTCCTGATTACCAGCTCACAGCTCTCTGTAACCAATCAGACAAGAAACATCTTCCCTTTTTTCCATAACCCCAGAGAGCCCCCTGAGAACTGCTTGATAGCACTGAACCACTAATGATACTTCTGTTCTTGTGGCCTTGAGAAAAAGTCAGCGTACAACAGACTGGGTCACTGGCACGGAGCCTGAACCAGCACAGATATGAGCAGTGGGTCAAGAGCAATTACAACAAACAGACAACCGTTAACATGAAGAGATGCACATGCAGAAGTGACATTATAAAAGTGTGGAAAGTTGAAAAAGGCATCAAAAAAGATTATTCATTAGGACTGGGCAGCTGCAAAGGAATTGTTGATATTCTTTATGTAAACCTTCTCAGTGTCAGAACATCTTTGCTTTGGTGCTAAATTCTAATAAGATGTCAACCAGAGGGAAACATTTTTCATTTCCACAGCGATAAACAGCAAACTAACGACACCAGCCAAAAGCAGTCACAACGTAAAAACACAGGAGTAAATCACAATAGCTGATTTAAGGAACAAGGGCTAATACACCACGCTTCTACTCGTTCAGTCATGGACACCAAGACTCAGTGTCCTTCACGACGACCTGTAAGAGACACTTTGGCCTCGGTCCAGAGTAAACCCAGCCAGCAGCTCTCTGTCATCGCAGTGTCACACCTCAACTCTGACACTGAAGTCAACTCCCTGCTCTTCTGCTATGATACATCTTCCTTATGGCGACGAGTCGTACGACGTTAGCATGATTTACAGTGACTATTTACAGCTGGAATGAAAACAGTGTCTTTGTGATGAGAAACCGAAAGAAACTTTCTTACACCTCTCTTAGTTTTTCTTCTTCTTCTTCTTCTCTGTCTTGCCTTTCCTCTCCATCTTCTTCCTCTGGTGTTTTTACCAATACAGTTTGCCAGGATAGTTGCAAAATGTGTCTTTCTGTTCCTGTTTCTATTTGTTTTTAAAAATGCTTCTTATAATAAAGCTCTACTTAAACAAATCCAGTCATATATTATTTTCCCTGTCGTTGATTTTCAATGTACTTGTATATGATTTGTTTGAACTCTAAGAGAGATGCTGGATATCTTTTGTCTATGCACATTTTTTATTTTCATATTTACCTATCACTACATATTTTCATTCATTTCTTCAGTATTCTTTTTATTCTTCTCTGTAGTGGATCACTGTAGTCAATATCAGTCAATGGAGTCATTGCTACGTTGCCTGTGTTCCCTAATTCTACATACAGGAGTCTATGTGCTCTCACAGAGTCCTATGTTCAGTCCCAGGGAGCGTCAATGTGTGTTAGCTAGTGTTATAAAAATATAATACTGAAGATTTGAAATGCTTTTTAATACTCATTGTCTGTTGTATCGATGCTCCAGTCACCAGCTACACGTTCTCACTTTCTCTCTGCCAGTGAGCTGACACACTCACATTATTTTGAAATGCCTAATCTCGAGAGAACAAAATGAATAATTCAAAAAGGAGGATGTTTATATTTTCACTGCGCTCATTCTTTTGTACTCTGCTACGAGCCAAGAAAATCTGGCTTCCCTGGTACAGACTTGTTATGTTTATCTCAAAATTTCCTGCTCTCGATGTTTCAATGTCAAGGTATCGAATACTGATATTTGTCAAGGCTGCGTTCAACAGCAGTACGAACAGAATACTGAACTGGAGAACATTTGGGCACTGAGAAGATAAATACGCTCCAGAATGAAAAAAATAAAACTTTTCTGCAACACTTCAACTTCAACCTCGAGGCTGGATCTCAATAATTAACTCGTAATATCGCCATCGGTGCATCCTTCGTCATCAATGATTCAAGTCAGTCACTCCACATAATGTCTGTGCGGCGTGAGTGTGTGTTGCGTCTGTGTGCACGTCTGCCTGCTGGTACGCATGTCAACAGTTGTTTCTTACATAACCGACATGTGTTCTTTGTGCCTGCCATGCTGTGTGCAGCATGACTGTGTGAGCCGCGACTCTCAGGCTTTGTTGAGTTTCGCCAAAATGCTTGACTGATCTAAAACTCCGATCAAATATGAAATCACGTGCAAAACTGTAGTCCTCTTGTTCTTTCAATTACTAAATACAGATATCTAGCAGGAGAACACTGGTTGGTTTGTACAGGCAGATGTGGAAGTACATAAAACAGCAGTGAAATATTTACACGCTCATTCATGCTCTCGCTCTGGAAATAGATACAGTACATCACTAAAAGCACGAAAGTCTCCATGAAAGCGTTTTTAAAAGTTTGCATGTTTTTTTCAAAAATCATTTTGCAGTAATCTTTTAAAATATCACAGAGCGCTCACTGCGTCTCCTTGCGCATCTGCCCGAGCTTAAGTGCCAACAGATTAAGTCGTTTTCATCCTTAAGTCACCATTCATCACTCTCTCGTCAGTTTATCCCCTAATGCCCTCAGTGAAAACCAGTCACCAACATGTCCAACCTTCCCATCCACATCCCATCCATGTCCAGCGTGAGGAGATCCTGAAGACTTTGTGAATGAAGCATTACACAGGACGGGGCGAGAGATTAGTAAGAGAAATATCATTAAGCCTCTGCAGATCAGAGGTTCAAAGAAAATGGGGCCATTAAAGACGAGGTAAAGCCTGAAGGAAAGCATTAATCTAATGTTAGATTGAAGGGAGAGAAGAGGAGAGGAGAGGAGAGGAGAGAGAGAGCGAGAGAGGCAAACAGAGAGAAAGAGAAATCTGACACACGAGTGATAACCGGAAAAGCTGAGAATTACTTCATTCCCAATTACAGACTCACAGAGTTAAGAAAAAGTGCAGCTAATTTCCGGGTAAGTCGCTATAAAAATGACAATTAACCATCTCAGTTCTAATTAAAAATGTCCCCTGGTCATAGCTGGTCTTTAAAAGGGAGAGAAAGAACTGAAATACTACACAACATGGCAGGCTGAGTATAAATACAGTTAAAGGGCAGTTAAATGTTTTTTTTTATCATTGTTAAGAGCCTGACTTTTCGATTGAAACTCTTTGCAAATGAACAACCCATTAAAGCTCACTCTCCCTAACAAACATCAATATTTGAACATTTAAAGTATCCCAGGGTGCCAGGCTTGCGACTCTCTTGGTTGGACATGCGCCCAAGTAAACGTTTTCATTGACTGCTCTTACGTTCCTCCAAGAGAAACTGTGAAAAAGAAAAGTCCTCTTTATTTTGAATTGGGCTATTGATTATTTTTCTGGCATCAACAATGCTACGGTCCACTTGTCCGCATGCCTGAAAGATCCAGCCCTTAGTCCAGCCTGAGACCATTGGTAGAGGAGCCTGTTCCACCTGTGTAAGAGTACAGTTGTTTCCTCTAATACTGTTTTGCAATGGTGGGAGGAGGGAGGAGATAAAAAGGGAGACGGTGCATGGAGAGGCCATGAGAACCACTAATAAGGAATTTCTGGTATTTTGTTTTTGGGCTTGGGTCAGATCTTTCCGATGTTTCACAATTCTAAACTACATGCTTATTTTAAGCATGTTGTGAATGGATAGCAGGGTTGGAACGGTATGAGATTTGTACGTCAGGATAACCGTCTCAGATCGACCGCTTTAAAATATCATGTTCTGAAAAAACATGAAACTTGATATAAAGTTGAAATACATATGTTTTCCGATTATCACTGAGACAATAGAATTCAATACCGTGAACAAACATATGTACAAGGTATGATGAGATACATTTTCATACCACAGTATACTGTACCTAAAGACAGATTTATCCTCAGTGTGAAATTGGGACGCAGCGTCTGTCACAATCTCAAACAGAGGCTCGGCAGTCTGAGTGGAGATTCATTCGAGTTTTTTTGGAGCTCCAGATCATTTGTTTTCATTTCTGCTGAATCTGTACTTGGCACGTCTTCTCTCCATGACATCAACACTGCGATAGTCTAGATGGATAGAGGATATTTAGATGCATAAAGACTGATATCCCCGGGGCGACCAGACGGCGATGATGTCAGTTTGGCACACTGCGCCGAGCATGTAACCAAACAGACACTCGTGTAGCATTTTGCACTGCCTCCATGTAGATGTAGAGATGTATGAATGCATAAATGTCCACACACTACTCTTAAAATACGCGCAGGCAAAAACATGCCTGTAGAAAAAAAAAAAAATGTAACGCAGACACACATGTTGATGTCATAGCTCTCGGCTCCGGGTGAACCAAGCGAGCTTAGAAGAGGAGAGCCAGGCCGGCAGTGTCTGTATTGTTTTACTTTATCCCCTTCCCTCCTGACAGCACAAAACACACAGAGTTCCACCAGCACAAAGCCAGGGGCATCCAGCTGCCGCCACAACACCCACAAGTGCCAAAGAACCTCACCCCACCAGCCACCCCGTCTATTTGTCTCAAACTTCCCCAAACCCCCACCCTGCTTAGTCCAGTCCAATTTCTGTCTTTCTCTCAGGGATAAATATAGTAAATCAATGCCCCTATTTCAATGTCGACACGCCAGAAAATCATTAATAAGGCTCTAAAAGGTGTGTATGCTCATCGTGATATTGGCAATGCATGAATGGTAATCTATGACAGGAGTCTGCACGTTTCAGAGCCTCAGATCAAGATTTTACAAGATGTTCTATTTGCAGTGGAGCAACATCTGCTTCACAGCTCTCGTGACTGTAAATATCAGACGCTTAAATCTTAATAATCAGCATCATTCTGTAATATCCCTCTATTGTAGAAGTGCTGCTGAGGGAAAGCACCACATGTTTCAAGAGAGAGCTCTGTAGAGAAGAGACGAGAGGTTCAGTGTCTCGTGCCTCCTAATGGCCTCTTGGAGAAGTGATATTGAGGAACGGAATGAATGAGTAAATGATTGAATCAATGCACTTATGTAGCGCTCAGCAAAGGCCGCCCCTTTAACTGAGCGAAGCCACATCCAATATCAAACTATGTAGTCCTGTATCAGTCTACATTTTAAACCACCCATAAAAATACAAACCAAACCATGATTTAATCTCACCAGACCTAAGACCAGCACTGACTATCAATAACTCTGAGACACCAGCCACCAAGATACGCCTGAGACATCAAGTCGAAAACCCCCTATCTCACAAAGTTAAAGTAAGTGAGGAAAAAGATCTTGTATCTGTCTCTTTTCCCGGATCCACACTGAAACGTTTGAGGTTCTATTCTGGGTGGAGACCCATCCTCCATCCAAGTTTCATGGAAAACTGTTCAGTGGTTTTTATGTAACCCTGTTGACAAACTAACCAACCAACAAAAGAAATAAGACAAACAAATGGACACGGGTGAACACATTAATGAATAATTAATGGAGTGTTTTGTGACTGGAATTATTCAACTGAATACATGTTTCTCACAGCATTAGAAACAAACTCTAAACACTACATCGATTTTTGTAAGCTAATATGGCAAACCTGTTATTCACTCAACCAGCAGTTAGAGAGAAACATTATAATTCATTTGGTATCATGTTTTCTGTATGAATGTAATACCAGTCTCCTTTCTTGTCTCTACAGACTCTGACTGAAAATATCTGACTCTTTGGCTGCTAAATGTTTCATTATGATCATCAGTGAGTTTCTTTGTACAGCAGGTTGTTTTTTAAATGGAATATTAGAATATTGATTAAAGCTGCTTGAACAATTCCTTAAAACGCTATAAACTACATGCTTTTCTTCCGTCTTAATGGAACTCTTCAACATTTTAGGAGATAACAGCTATTTACCGTGTTGACTGATACCATTCACATGTCTGTACGCTACATAAGCTTAGCATAACAACTGAAAACAGGGGAAAGCGGTCAGTTCTTGCTACATAAAATTCCCAAACTATTCCTTTAAAAGAAAAAGCATCCAGCTCGCTGAATAATTTACACACACTTCTACTGTATATAGACAACATGGACATGCAAGTGCATTTAACTTTCTGATGTGTGCTGGAAAACTCCTGCACCAACACGCACTTAACATCGGATGGCAGCAGGTCAGTTTTTCCACACAGTGACAGGTTGTTATGGTGGTCTGCTGCACCACCGGAATCACAACATCAACCTCTGAGCCACTCAGTAACCCCTCTGACATTATCTCTAAGGAAATATCAAATCACAACCACTCTACATTTCAAAATAAAATACAAAAAATACAAATAGGAATGAGCGAATAAATCCAAATGTTAGCACTACTCACTTGTGTGAGGAAGACAGCTCCCTCTTCCACAGCCATGTTCACTTACTTCCCCTTTTTCTTTCCTTCCTCTGAGTGAAGAGCAGTGAAACCTGAGCTCAGAGTGGCCAGCGAGCCAAACAGCCAACCAGTCCCTCTACTCACTAAGTCAGTCAGTTAGCTCTGTCCTTATCTTAACCTCACAAGCATCCATCCCACTCGGAGGAAAAGGGCAAGGTGCCATCGGCTCAGGTGACAGAGAGAAGGAAAAAAAAAAAAAAAAAAATCAAAGCACACCAACAAATCCAAGCAGTGGAGGGAGCGGATACAGCAGTTCCTTCCGCTGTCTGGTCGATGCCCTGCACATCGCATGGAGAGACGATGGGAGGTAAGAAGAGAAGAAGAGAGTAAGGGGGGGGGAGAAGAATAGAGGGGGTATCTGACTCTCCAGTGATGAGTAAACAAAGCGCTGTGCATCTCCCGGTCTTTCACGCTGCAGAAAGGACACACGATAAATCCCCTCTGCTGCCTCGCGCCCTCCCTGTCCCCTCTCGATCCCTGTATTTTTTTTTTTAAATGTGTCAACAAGGGTAAATCCCTGCCGGCTCGCAGAAGCTGGCCCCTGCCCCAGAAAGCACCTTCGATCGGGGAGGGTGCAGGAAAGAGCACCCTGACTTACCATAATAGCTGAGGCTTCTCCCTCTCCCCTCTCTGCCCCCTTCTTTTTCTTCCTCACCTTCATTTACTCTGAGTGGGGGGGAGGGGGGTGTGTCGGAGGTGGTGGTGGTGGTGGTGGTGGTGTGGGGGGGTGACAATGTGATCTTGATATCCAAGGTTGGGGAGGCAAGCAGGAAGAGGGGCCAAACTGAAAATAGCAGCTGAAACAAATACTTTAGCTAAAATGACCCGACTGGGATATGTCAACCCCCTCCTCCCCTTCTCTCTTGTTATCCCACCCACTCTCCCTCTTTCCCTCCCACTCATACTCTCTGGATCACTCTCCCTGCCTCCCTCGGTCTCTGCCAGCACGCTGCTCTTTATTGTCATCCTGCTTATCAGCCTTTTTTTTTTCTCCCCCTAACAAACCAGCGTGTGTGTGTGTGTGTGTGTGTGTGTGTGTGTGTGTGTGTTTGTGTGTGTGTGTGTGTTATGAGTTGTCTAGGCTGGGCTTGCTCTACCTGGTTTGCATGAAATCGACCACGGGGAAGCACGCCGTAGTAAATCTACGTGTGTCTAATAAATTGGGGGAGTTTTACGAGTCCAACGAGAGCAAAGAGGAACAACAATAACACCAGACGCTATTTTGGGGCAATGGGGGACAAGTGGGGGGCCCCCCCAACAGTCAATGGGGACACTTTAACAGAGGATTAGGGGCTTTTCCCTTGGTATTAGGGACACCCTCTGTCCTCCTACCTCTCACCCCACAGCAGACACGCCCCACTGCAGTCAGCTGAGGGGGAGCCGCGGATGAGAAGCTCACCCCCACCGATTTCTACTCACAAAATCCTGCTTATAGCTGAGCGCCAGCCAAGTATGCTCGCTGCTCTCCCGGAAAAATGCCTGGTTCTGATCACTATCTGCATGAGCACGAGGGAAAAAAACCAGTTGAGGTTAACATGCGGCACAACTACCGTATCCATGTTATATGTTTGATCTTGGGTTATTACACCTGTGAGTGGGAAGCGATCTGATAATCTTATCTTGACGACCACCAACAGCCGCCTACCGTTTGTAAACTGTTTTATCTTTAGGAAAGCAAAGCTATTTTTCCATAATAGATCTACCTCTATCTCGAGACTGTATGATAACTATTGGACGGAGCCACCGTGAAGTCACCCATTAGTTTGTGGACTCGTTTCTGAAAATACAAGTTTGCATTATTGGTCCAATCTTGTTTTTTCGGAGCAAGAAGTGACCGTATTAGGACAAGAGAGTGGAACTGGGGAGGATGTTCTCAAGAAGGACGCAGTGTGGTAATAGTCCACCACCGTGACCTCTACACACTTACTGCTAAACAAAACTGTTCAATAAAAGCATAATGATAGGGATGCTAAATAAACTCTTTTGCTTACAGTGGAAAGGCCACGCTCAACAGACGTGTACACTGTGGTCATTAACCTCCAGGATATGGAAAATCCCAGTGACGGAACAATGTGTGATGAGTCTTTCCTTCTGCCTGTGGTATTTTAATAACGAGCGATGGTTCAGTTTATCAGCATCACACCAGGCAGTGTTATTTATAGAGCTGCCTGTAGGATCACACATACATACATACGCATTCATACAGACTGGACAGAACAGACATCCATCCACCGGACACTGCATTCACATTCTGTCACCATTACGGAGGAATGGCACCACAGCATCATGGGTATTTTCCAGCGCTATCAACTTTCAGACGAGAGACGAAGAGAGGTAGAGAGCGAGAGTCAGAGAAACTGAGTGCGGCGTACGTGAGAGCTGACAGAGGGAGTGACAGATGCTCTGGACCAGAAGAGGCGAGTTGAAACATGTGATTGGTTGCAGCACAAGGCCCCCTTCACGATAACACTTACCAGAGCTAACAGTTACCATGGTTACTGGGAGAGGTTACAACAAAGGAGGAACGGAGTCGAGCCCACTTCAGGAAAATTATCTCCACTGACACAGTTTCACGCACATGCAGTACCGCAATCATTCCTCACAACACACTTTATGGCAAGAGGCATTAACTAGAAAATAACATTTTCAGATAGCTGATTGGAAATCTTTCTTGTTGTGGGATTTATGAGATATTTAACATTGTGTTTATGTATTTTTATATTTGCACAACAGTATTTCAGCATTTCTAGCAAGAGGTTATCACAGTAAGACAGAGAGGTGGTTGATATTGATGAACTATTTAATTGAATTTGTGTATAATCATGCAGTAGATGCAGTAGATGTTTCTCTATCTGCCATGTACATCTTTCATTTCTCTCACAGGTGAGCAAATTGCCTTTTCCACCTGCTTTTATCTTATATTTTTACTGTTTCATAGTTATGAAAAATCTGATCTGAAACCAGACAAACTCAAAAAACAGATAGAGAGAAAGCATGTCACCATACAGTTCTGATGATGTAAGACACTTCACCAAATTCAGCTGAGAAACAGATGAAATTACCAAATAGAAATACTCATTGTAGACAGTCATTATGATAAGTGCTTTAGGAGGCACTTTCAATATAATTTGTGACAACAATTAATGGTTGATATTTTTGAGCTACAGCACTCAAATAAGCCTGGAAAATCACATTACTGCAAATAAACAACATTTAAGATAATTCTTGATATTACAATTACTATATTTAAGACCATAGGATTAGAGTATATCGATGTATTGCCCAACAAGAGCTTCTTTGATCAATGTGCACTGTGTGATACCACAGAATACTAATCATAATATTTCTTAGAAGCCCTTCTTTGCTCCGGGCTTGTATAAATCTTGTGACATCCAGTCCTAACAAAACAGATATGCTGACATATTCAAAGGGAAAAAAAATGGCTCTGGGCTAATCCATTTGTGTCCCTGCTGGCTTTTTCTTTCCTGGTTTCACAGACTATACGAGGCGAGCTCAACCATCTCGGAGGAGCAGTAAAATATCCCACCAGCCTCGTTCAGGGGAGTCTGCTCAATGTTTGTGGAGAACATACAGCGCACATCCAGCAGACGGATATTTACTGCTCCTTCTGCAGGGAGCACGCTCAAGGGCACAGCTCCCCTTTGTCACCCGGGACATGAAAACGCCAGGGAGGAGGGAGGTGGGAGGGAGGGAGGGAGGGATAGGAAGTGAGCGAGGGAAAAGGGTAGAAAAGAGGAGGAGAGGAGGAGAGGAGGGAGGGAACTTGGAGAAGAAAACAGGTGAACCACTGAACTGTAGCTGCGAATAAATGAATAAACCTCAGACATCAACATAAACCACCAGTTTGGCTGACCTGTGTTTGACGGAATCAATATTATTACTTTATTAGAAAGGTAATATATGCTAATGCAAACAAAATCACAACCTTATTAGTATATTTAATCCACAACTGATGCATACTAGGGCTACAACTAACAACCATTTCATCATCAATCAATCTGCCAATCATTTTCATGACTAATCAATTGATTTTGGAGTCTATAAAATGTGAAAGAAATGTAAAATATGTTCATCATAATTTCCTAGAGCCCAAACTGACATCTTGAAATGTCTTCCTTTGTCAAACCAACAGTCTAAAACCCAAAGATTTTATTTATTTACCTTCATGAATGACAAAGAAAAGCAGCAAACCCTTACATTTAAGATGGTTGAACCAGCAAATACTGGACATTTTTGCTTGAAAAATTACACTGTTATTTAAATCTCATTATATTTGATGATTCATTTTCATTAACTGATCGATTAACAGTTGCAGCTCTACTGAACACATGAGGTCTCCTGTCTCTCTACTGTGGAGGACCGGTGGCAATAAGGCCGACACTGATGCGCAGAGAACCTAAATGTCGCACTGGATTTCATCCAACTGACTCGTCAGCTGTAAAGGTGAAATCTACACACTAGTGCTCCGTTCTGGATCAATAGCTGCCCCGCCAAAAAGTCACCCTATGACAGGCTCTAGGAGAGCAAAGGTGAGACGAGGAGGAGGAGGAGAAGTAAAGGAAAAATGGAGGGGTCGGTAGTGTTCAGAGGAGAAAAAGGAAGGAGGGTGGCAGAAGAAAGTGAGAGTATAACAACAGGAAGGTTAAACGTATGAGAGACAAGGAGAGTGAGACAGAAACAGAACATAAGTGGAGGACATATAGATGTAACAGAGGGACAGACTGAGCTAGAAAAAAAGAAGGGCAGGACAGTGACAGGAGACCACAGGAAACCAAACAACATAACAGAGTTTGGCTAAATCTGGCACAAAGTCAGAGACATCAAACTCCTCCTCCTCCTCCTCCTCCTCCTCCTCCTCCTCCTCCTCCTCCTCCTCCTCCTCTCCCCTCTGCTCTTCCTCCTCCAGCCTCAGTGTGACCTGCAGCACACTCTGTTCAACAGTCAAACACTGGACTCTGGTGGACACTCTCCTGCATGACAACTATGTAAGACAACCTTAGTGTCACAGAAAGGTGTTTTTTGTGTCGTTGCGCTCTGAGCTTCACATCAGGGGATAGCCTTATGACTCATCACTGTGTCAACAGTCTCTGTTCATCAGTCGAGACCTGCACTTGGTTGTTTGTATTCATAAAGCACTTGTAGGGTAATACATTCCAAACAGAGCTTGTTAAAAGGCTTTTAAATATTTTTTTTCAAATTGAATCGGCTGCAAACTTGAACCACCCAAATTCTTTAGCCGATCTTAACATTTGAAGAAAATGAAGCTTTAAAAGTGAGAAGACTTAATGTATTTTAAAAAACGGCTTTGCTGTTGGCAGGAAAACCAAAACAATGAGCTGAAAGACACTAAAGTGCTCAGAAGAGCTGAGGAGAAAAATGGAGAGTTGGGGAGATAAAACACTGGGTTCAACACTACAAGCGACCCCTTTCACATTACATATGGTCTTTTGAACCGTCACAATATCGATTACAGTTGCTTAATATCTTAATGAACGATTTGTGAATCTCTGTCCTTCGTTGCAGCGATTAAATCAGTGGAACACAGATTCGATCCAAATCACAAAGTCTAGGAGCTAGTTTTTACCAAATAGACCTCCAAGGTACAATTAGCCTTTGTATCACTTCAGTGATCAATATTAATTCTCATGGCTGAGAAGTGAATCCATCTCAATGCAATGACTAAAGAGCAGTCCATAAACCATCTTAAAACACCTTCTGTGTCAAAAAGCCAGTTCCCTTTTCTTATGAGTGAGCTCCCACTCTTTGTGGTACAGTAATGGGACATAAAAATGCAAATGACTAACCAGTAGATGGACTGAAATGACTATTCCCAATAATAAGAGTCAATCTTGTGTGAACAGCAGGTAGCACATGAGAGCGGTGGGAGCTGAAATTGAGATGAGTTTTTCGCTGCAAGTGTGTGTGCGCGGCTGTACGGAGGAGAGAAAGAAGTACATCATGTGACACATATATTTATGAATTTCAATGAGCGTGTGGGAAAAAATGTGTCAACGAAGGAGGTCAGGAATAAGGCAAAAGCCTACAGAACAAAAGCACGGTCCCCTATATCCTTCTCGCCCCTGACACAAACTCAGATCAAGTTGGCTTGTAGTGCCGCGAATATGAACTCAAAGAAGAAGATTGTTTGAGCAGATTACAGCCAAATGCTCCTCCGGTTGGGCGGCACACGCGGATTGATGTAATGCATCTGTAATGTAGACGCGGTCGCAAACGACGGCTACGGACACATTAACTCACTTTACACCCGGATACATGCACAAGAACATCAATCAATTCTTTCTTGTCAATTTTGTCTCTCTTCTGTTTCTCAGCGTGTCAAATAAACTTGAGCAGGCTGAACTGATACGACATAATTAATCTAATCACGAGATTGAGTATGCCAGTTTAAGCTTCGGAGTATCAGTTACCACCGATCCAATGAAGGAAGGGAGATCCAGCTCGCTCCAAGGAAGTAATCTGTTTCCTCCACTACGTCCTCGTGACTGTGCTGTTAGTATTGCAGTAGACAAGAAAAATGGCTCTTGAAGTCTCTTTCAAAACAGTATGTAAAGGTGCATGATTTAACCACTCCATCAGCTGCTGACATCTATAACTGATGATCATGACTCCATTCCTCCCCTCAACTTGTCCAGATTAATTTCTGGTGGAAAAGAAATGGTTGCAACCGAGGGGCAGATCAAGCTTTGAGAAAACCTTTTCCCTTTTCTCTCCATCGTCTTCCTCCACCTCTCTCGCCATCAAATCCTTACAAATATCCATTTCCATGTGTTAGATATTGACTGTGTAAAATATGTACAGAGCTTCCAGGTCTGAGAAGTCAAGTTGAAGTGCTTTAAACCTGCATTATTTCAAATAGCCAGCAGGGGGAGACTTCACTGGTTTCAAAAATATATCATATTCTATCTAAGCTTATAAAAAAAATGAGCCTACTTCTCACTTGATTTATTGCCTCTGTAAACATTTTCCTAATGAGTTTATGATCTCTATCATCTGTTTAAAGCCCTCTTCAATCTGACATGATGTTCATTTGGTAAATGATGGTCCCATTTTTAGATGTTAAAGCAGGGAATGCTTCCTTGCGATTGACTAGTCGCTACTATTGTGTTTCCTTGGACTCTCAGTCAGATCCCACCAGGATATCATCCCCAGCTCCACCATCTCGTCCAAATATCATCACTTCTCGTCCAAAAAATCAAGATGGCGATGGCCGTAAATGAACGCCAAACTAGAGGCTTCAAACCAGTGAGCAACAAAGCAGCCGAGACATCACAGTCGGTGTACAGACAGGGAAAGACTGTGTTAAGCTGTATACATCTAAACTACCTGATGACACCTTAGTATCCGTGCAAGCAACACACACCAACATGTTACTTAACTTATTCTGGCCTTCTACATGTCCCTGTCTGTTCCACTGGATTAGCAGCACAGCTGGGCGACAGTAAGTGAGAGACTAGATGTCCGTCTGCCGCCTGACTTCAACAGGACACGGTTAAATTGGACTCTAGATGACTTTCAGAGTTGTATAATTGAGCTTGAAGGTGCCTCCAATGATGTTTTACCAGTCTTTCTGTCCTTCTACCTTTCCAGTGTCCTATTTGTTGGCAATTTCTGCCAACAGACCACAGGCCGACCTCGGTGTCCCCGTCCGTGTCTGTGTTTGCGTACCAGTCATTTAAGTCAGCAAAATACATTTTTGTGTGTATAGATCGACCACAGATACTCAGCAATGCATCTCCAGGAGTTCTGAGTGTTTGCGACTGTGTATAATATTTATGTGTGTGCTGATAATTATCTCTCTGCTCAGACTCCTGCCGCAGACAGAGAGGCTCTCCTCCAGACATTATAGAGAGGAAAAAGCCAAGTCTAAAAGCTTCTTGTGCTCATTATCACTTTGCACAAAACCGCCACGGACGGGAAACACATTTAGCTCAGAGCTCTTATCCAGCAAATCACCTCCTGTATCTAGGGTGTGACCATGCATTCATTTGAGAGGAAAACTTGCAGAACTTTGACTGGAACAAACGTTATTCTGTTTTTTGTTGGCTTCACTACTGAAATATTATCAAAATTGCAATCTTAGCGCAATCTCCAAATAACATGGATGGTAAAGATAAAGTTTGGCACAACAGCATTATGAGGAAGTATCGCAGAGAATCTTATTCTCCAGATGCGAGAGAACATGTTTGATTGATACAGAGCCCAACAAATGTCACATTATCATGATTTTAATCGCTTTTTTCACTGAAAATAAAGATGATGATGCAAAAATAATCATTACCACTATCATATCGTTGAATTATAGGCCAGATATTGGGGAATCTATATTATCTGCTAGTTATCTGTAATGTTGAAATGTTGATAAATAGAGCAAAAAACTGCTTCCGTTGCCTAAACAAGCACAGCATTTACAAACGCCAATACAGTAGGTGGCTGCAAGCACCTTCAACGTTGATTTGAGATCCACCAATGAACACAGTAGAAGTAGAAGAGGAGGACAACGAGGAAGAAGAAGAAGAAGAAGAAGAAGATTGTTTTTACCCTTGTGTGCATAAACTACAGCTTAGAAACTTCTTTTGAAAATACAAAAATGTACATTTATTAGTTATCCTATCAGTAACAACCATCAGACAGATATCAAAACTGTAATATCTGTCAAAACAATCATTTTTTAAAATAAATCCTGCGGCTGTACATTCAACTCAAACTTTCAAAAACAAAGACAACCAGTGATTCAAACTCAAGGAGAAAGTGTTTAATAGTGTCACGCTTTTTCATGAAACCTTCAAACTGAGAGAACCGGAAAAAGCAGTTTGCAGACATCCCCCTGATAAATTATTAAAGTAGAGACACGCAGGTTGAAAGACGGCATATAAACACACAGGGAGCTCTGTGCCAGTCATAAACTGTGTTGTAATCTTCCAACTCAAGATCTCCCAAAGCAAAGAGCCAAAGAAATAAAACAAGACATCCGTTGTCAAATATAATCTGTCAGCGGAGCAAAACAAAACCTGCTGTAAATGTCACTTCTGTGGCTTCCACCGTACCACTTTAAAAGCTCATAAAGCTATCTATAAAACACAGGAAGGTCTGTTGTTTTGGCGTGTCGAGCGGGGCTGAATGAAGTGCAGAGCGCTCTAACTGTTTTCGCCTGATCTTTGGCAGCCAGAGAGCACCAGACGAGAGCAGACCACGAGCCATCTGTCCCCCCTGGACCCCCCCCAGTCTGCACACAGCACGCGTGCAAACACACACACATGCGGGCAGACGCAAAACTTGCACACAAGGATCTAAACTAAACATACACATGCACACGGATGGCTCAGTAAACATGTTAAAATTAGGGGACAATACTCTAATCCTCCGTGATCACCCTCTGACTCCAGGCCAAGCGGAACCAAATGCTCCACCCAGACGTGGAGGATGTCTGAGAGAGGAGGAAGAAAGTGGCAGTATGGGAGTGAAAGGGGATTTCCATTTATCCGATGTCCAACACGCTCACCAATACAACTGCCGATCTTTCATTTACACTTCTAAAAGAACGTGTACCCTCCTCCACAAATACAGAGGTTATTACACGTTATGGCCTACTATACTTGAGTAATGGTCCTTCAGATCCTGCTTGCGTTTCTGCTTGGCAAACAGACGGCGATTAGATGCCGAAACAGCCAGCTGCCCCTCCGGCAACACAAAGTAATAGGCTGTTGAAAGGGGAGGCCTAAATCCATAATAGCGGCGCTCCCCAAACGTTAGCAACAAGACAGGCGCCGTGGGTGTGTAGAGTGAAGAAATTCACCTGCGATCTGCTGCGAGGAAATGGTTCAATTCCCCACCAAAGAAAACCCAGAACACCTGCAGGACTTCTTCAGCAGCAAAACAACATTTTTAAATCAGATCTTTTAAATCTGAAATTCAATTTTGGAGAGGAACAAAAGCTCATCCACGCAAGGCTCCTTATTGCAATAATGATCTTGTGACTGAACGACAACATCAATCCCTGAGAGTTACGAGAGTTCAAAGGGTCAACCGGGTCAAGCGTGGCCTGGAGAAGGATTTCAATATATTTACGGGGGGGCAGAGCGGGGGAATGGCCATTCAGTCTGTCTGCTTGAAGCAACTCATTTAGATTAATAACACCAGCAGATGTCAGTGCAACAATCCTAGTCCCTACACATGAGGAGGAATGGCCCTGACAGTCAGATCATGTGACTACCTTTGAGGAGAGAAAAAAAGGAAAACAGGGAAAATAAAAAAAAAAGCTTTCTCTGCTGCTGTCTGTCTCTTACTCTGATGCAGGCTGTGCTTATGAGCAGAGTCCCTCCACCAATTGTGCTGCGTTTAGCGCGGACATGGGACACGGAAATCGATGGAGGGAGGGGGGTACGGGATGATCCAGAATGTCTCCCTCCCTCTTCTCCTTTCTGGGTTACTGCAACATGAATCTGATCCACTGAAATACAATAATACAGTAACACAGACGCCGCTCTTACACCGGCGGGGCTCAGGATGCACTCCGGTTCACGTAGATCACGCGACACAAGGATGAGTATTTTGGAAAACAGCTTGACCACCGCTCAAGCGAACATGTGGTGGTTCCCAGATGTTACACTGCACAGACTCGTAGGTGTAAATACAGCAGTTTATTTCACGGATACAAGCTGTCAAGGGCTGATGGTTAGTTCGGCTGTGCAATCTCTCCATCCGCTTTTATTCAGCCTGATGCTGTCCAGTTCACGAAGCACAATGCAATAATTACGCTAATGGAGGTGCTATTTCCTTCATAATACCGTGCTCAATTTAATGAAATGGCAGGAAAAGAAAGAAGAAAGACTCTTCACTGAAGCCACACTCTACCTTTAACATTATCATGCACACCAGCTCAAATTACTATACCAGATGGAAAACCATTATACCAGCTGCACATTATCCACAAAAACCACTACAATGACAAACTACTACACACGTCTAATTATGGTTTCTCGCAGTGCACTAACACATGTTTGAAGACTGTAATTCAGTTTAAGTGCTGCAGAAAAACTGACTGTTATTTAAAGGAAAAGTGATTTTCTGGGAAAAGCACGTTCTTGTTTTCTTTGCTGAGTGTTTCATAAGTAGATTAATTCCACTCTCATGTCTGTATGTAAATATGACACCACCGTAAGCAAATCCTTACACTTAAGACCCTGGAAAAAGCAAATTTGTGACATTTTTACTTGGAAAACGGCCAATAATTTCTTTTCATTGACTCAACTCATCATTGCAGCTCTAGTCCAATGGCAGCACTTCTAAAAGTCACTCACAAACGTTTTATACCTCGGTTGTTTATTCTGTACAAAACCTGAACCGACACTTACTCTGGGTAATGTGCCAGACTGTTTTTTGGCTGGGAGACTCAGTATCGAACCCCTTTTAACGCATTGCATACACGATAAGTCAAATATCTGGGTGAGAAATTGATGGTACACTGTGGTTTGCACATCGCTGTGTAACTGTCAGAGTTTGTAAAAGGCAACAACCAGTAAACGACTGCTGGCAGTCGGGACTATTGTCCTGCACGGCAGACAATTTTTTATCGTGGGTGGCAGCACTTTTACTTCGGACCAGCGTGAGTCCTGTAGCACTAAAACCTGTGACTGACATCCTTGTGTGCCCTCCCCGCCCTCTGTAGGAGGGTGTGTTGGCTGACCCTCTCTGACCCCCCGTGTCCGTCCATCCATCACACACAGCCGGCGCTGACTGCTCATCAAGGCTGCAGCCACGTGTGCTCACACACACACACGCACTTAAAAACAACACGTATACACACAGTAAGCAGTCTTGAACACATATTTTGTGCAGTGCAATACACACACACATACACACACACACTCATTTTGCCTACTGTGGTACATATATGCTCCCGCAGGTAGCGTCAAGGTCGCAGCTGAGCAGAGAGACTAATGACCTATAATAAGACACAACCTTGACTGATGGGTACAGTCAGTTAGCTTGGCTATAGCAGCCAAGAGAGCAGCACACGCACACACACACACACACACACACACACACACACACACACACACACACAGTACGGTGCTCTTTGCAGCTCAGCATCATTGTTCTGTATCTGCTCTCTTTACTGAGGTGGACTCTGATCTGCTTTTCTTAATTCAACTTCCTTTTATTCTGCAGTCTTATCTTATCTCTCTTTGTACTGAATGTTTCTGTTTTTCTCTTCTGGTTTTTGCTTTCAACTCTAGCCGAGATTTTCAGCAAATTATTTTCTGTTCATCTAAGTTATTTAAAGGGAAATTGCACGTATGCTCCCCTCACTACAGGAAGGAGAGACATGCAAATAAACTGAGGTCAGCATCACAACATAAAGGCCGCTCTGTGTCCTATAAGGAAGCTTTGCAGCTGTGATGTGTCAACAGCAACTCAAATGATCAAGTCACGTACGTATAGTCTCCGCCCCCACACTCAGCTCACCTTGAGGTGTCTCCTGCGTGTAACATTAACATGTATGTAAGCTACACACACACTAGCACGCATCCAGGAAGGTGCAGCTGCAGTACGAAGACACAAAATGCGGAAAACACACATTTAGACAAAGGCTATGCACACACATCTCTACACACACATCTCTACACACATCTCGCCCATTCAATCAGCCATTTGCACCACAGTGCCTCACTACACCAGATGTCGAATAGCTGGTGCCTGACACATTACATTTTCGGCATCATGGTGACATTGAATTAAACAGTCAAATCTCAATTGTGCCAACACATCCGAACGTGATATGAGCGACTGTTCAAGACCTTTAAATGCATTCTAAACAAACACATATTAATGAATGGTAAAGGTTAAGAATTCAATGGTGCAAAAGTCATCATGACCCCGTGGGAGGAAGAACAAGCACAGCTTTTTCTGTTGTTGTCGACTCTGTGTCATTTCTGCTTAGTTCCAACACTTCTTCTAATTGGTCACTTCAGCAACTTGTGTTTGTGTGTGTGTGTGTGTGTGTGTGTGTGTGTGTGTGTGCGTGTGTGTGTCTGTCCGTGTTTTCTCCTCGTGGCTGGAGCGGCCATTTGGCTGTCAGAATGGAAGGTCCCAGAAAAGTTAAAAGTCTGCTATGGGTGTCAAGATGGCTGACACACAGCTGACAACATACCAGTCAGCACACACACACACACACACACACACACACACACAGTGACAGCAACCTAGTCAGCAGCAACACTAACAACAACCTGACTCATATTGCTGCGTCTCGGCGCATCAGATCAAGCCTTGATGCTGACAGATAGCAAAGTGTGCGATTAGACGGAACTTCAGATGGACGGAGAGGACGATGACGTGTCTACTTTTACTGTAATACTGCCGTACATTATTTCTCACAGTTATCTGTGGGATTGAATCCTACAGTACTATACTGAAACGAGCGATGACTTTCAGTATTGATTAATCTGTGAACAGAAAAGTGAAGCTCATCACTTTTCCCCAGAAATCAAGGAGATGTCGTCAGATTCCTTGTTTTGTCAAACCAAGACAGGACGCAGCGCTCAGACGAATCTGATGCCTGAAGTCTGAAATCTCACTGTGCTGAACGTATTTAGATAAACAATGTTATTCATCAGAGATGGCGACATATTGTAAGCTGTCTGCTGCCTGATGCGACTGGATTAATGAGCCCACTGCAAAAACAGTTTTATCAGACACATCAGGCTACAGCTGAACTGATTAGCCAATTAATCGATAAGTGTAGTGAAAATGAACTATTTTTGATTATGATCTGAAAGGTTTCAGTCCATTTTCAAGCAAAACTGTGAAGTATTTGCTGGTTCTTGAAAGTGTGGATCAGCTGCTTTTCTTTGTCTTTTATGACAATAAACAAAGTTCTGGACTGTTGGTTTGACAAAAGGAGCCATTTAAAGACATCACTTTGGGCTGTGGGACAACTTTCTTAATTAGATTTTATCAATTTATCCTGAAAATAATCATTAGTTGCAGCCCAACATCTGGCTACTATCTGATCTGTGTAGGAGGATTAATGGGGGTGCATAGCTACAACTAAGCATAAAAAACCCTAAAGAACAGCAGCAAATCGTCACATTTGAGAAGCTGGAACCATCTAATGTTTGAATTTTTCTCTTAATAAGATACAGTTGAACTTTACGACATTTGTCAATATAGTTGTGTATAACCTCAAACCTCAAGGATCTAAAATCTAAAACCAGTCACATGTGACAACAAAGACACTATGAGCGGTGTTGCTGCTCCCTGTGAGGTTACTCACTTCCCCTCAGGTAGGAAGCGTGGGATTACTCTACTACTATGGATTTATGGTGAAACACAGATGAGACAGACCAGAAAGGAAAAACCCAAAATACCCAGTATGATATTGTAAACATGGCGATACACATCATCAAAGGAGCGGACTGGAAGTTGCTGTAGGGCTGTTCTATTTTCAACGAGATGGGCGCAGGAAGCAAAAAGAAGCACCACCACAAGAAGAAGAAGGAGCGATACTGAAAATAATGTGCCAGCTATCCATCCAGTGGCGGTGTAGAAGAATTAATAACCACATGGGGAATGAGAGAAATTGCTGTGACTCAGTCTTGTCTGAGTGTGTGTTGGTAATGAAATGAGTGTGTGAGGTGAAAGCTGATAGAGCAAAGATTAGGTTTCACCTCCATCATCAGCGCGATAACAGTCATCATCACTGCTTTACGTTTAACATTAGCGGCGCTTCAGTGGTGACACATCCCTCTTTATTCCAGGAACATGAAATGCAAGACTCATTTCCCTAAAAATGTTTTCATTGCTGATGAGTTTACAGATTATTTTCATGGTTAATCAACCAATCTGTCGCATCATTGGAGTATTCAATGTCAGAATATAGTGAAGAATGTCAAGTGGACTTATTTAATTATTTGTTTTGTCTGAACAAAAGTCCAAAAAGAACATTTCGGAATCAGTTATTTGGCAAATATTTATATTTTTGAGGCTAGAAGCAGTGAATCTTTGCTGTTACCAAAATCATTGATGGTTAGTTTTCCGGTTGATCAACTAAACAATCAGTTAACAAATCATTTCAGCTCTTATAATTGCTAAAACTACATCCCAGTCACCTATAAAGCCAAATGTGACGTCTTCAAATGTCTTTTGTTTTATCCAAATTCCAAAGATATTCAGTTTAAAATGATATTAGGTCACAAATCCTCACAATAGAGGACCTGAAACTGGGTTATTGTTGGCATTTTTTCTGGAAGAATTACTTAAACTAATTAATAACAATAAAATAATTGCTGCTAAATTTCCTGCCAGTCAACACATTTGTTAATAAACTAATTGTTTCAGTTCTAGTTCCCTTATTATTGTGTAGCTTTCTTATCCCTGCCACATCTTGAGTGGAGCTTTTCAACTTTTACTGAGGCTGGTTTGTAGTTTCTCCTCCCCTCCCCTCCCCTCCTCTCCTCTCCTCTCCTCTTCTCTCCTCTCCCCTCCTCTCCTCTCCTCTCCTCTCCTCTCCTCTCTGTGTTTTTTACCTCCTGTGTTTTTGCCCTTGCTTTACAGTATTAGTGATGGATTTCTGGCAGGAGCAGTGGGCTCTGAGGGCACATAGAGCCAGAGCACAGCATCAATCCTGAATACCTGTTCTACCCTGAGGGTAACCTCATATCACAACATGTACAGACAATACGCCTCTTGGCACCAATCATTTACTGTAAAAGAATGTTTTTTAGGCCCGCATACATAAAAAAAAACAATCAAAGGGCCTTTGAAAACATAAAGATCTGTGACCACAGTGTAATTATACAGAAAATGATCCCCCACTGATGAAAATAAGACCTTAATAGTCTGTAATAATTCTGATTAGTGCCCTTAACACCAACATCTGTTGTACTATATCACAATGTAGGGATTAATAAAGCCTCAGGCTTCACTAATTATAGTATACATCAACCGACTGGGATCCAACATAAGAGCAAAAAATAGAAAACCACTTTTCGCTTTTAATGGCAATGAAATAAACTTACAAATAATCATTGATGACAGTAATAAAAGGATGGTTTGGATCAGAGGGCAGTCATTGATTTTTCCCTTCTAGTTACTGTTGGGACAAATAGGGATGTACGACATATATCAGCCCGATATTGAGGATTTGTATCATATCGGTGATATATACTGATATGTACTCCTCTTAAGTTGGTTTGTAATCTCTTAAAAAACACAGAGAAAGAAGAAAGGAGAAGAAAAAGAAGAAGAATGCATGCTGTCGTCTTGCTTGCAACGTCAAACGGCTGGACCTGGAAAGTCATCCCAGTCTCCAGGATTTTATGTTAGCACTTCATGTTAATCCACAGATACATCAGAGGTTGACATTCGTTCTTTATGGGGCATATCTCATATTTACAGCTATCCTATGGAACTAAGCTATTTTCAAAATACAAAAATGTGAAATGATTGGTTATTTTTCTAGTAGCGGCCTTGAGACGCAGGACCTTATAGGTTATTGGTATCGGCTGAAAGAAATCCACTTTGTGTATCCCTGAGGGTGAACCAGGAACAGAGCAAGAGAACAAAAGCAAAAGGAATCAAAACTCTTGGGGCGTTTAAAAATATATAGGCATGATACAAATCACCATTTTGCTCTTTCCCCAGCAGTCTCATCCTTGAATAGTCCAATTTGATACTGTGATTCTGTTAAATCCAGGCCGGAATCCTCTCTGACCTCTCTAAATCTACCGTACAGTAACTCCACGGTGAACCCAGTTGTGTCATTCTGCCTCAGTCATCTTTCAGTGAGGACAGTTCTTCATGGGGATGATAAAATACACTTCCCTCCCTCAATATGCTTTGAGTGTTCACTGATAACACAGTCCAAACATGTTTGGCAAAGCCGCCAGTGAATAATTCAGTATCAAACGTTAAGCAGACAGAATGCCTCGCTTCTATTCTGGCCGTGCACACAACTGTTAATAAAAACACTAGAAATGCAGCCAAATACTGTACTCCTCTGGTGTGTGTGTGTGTGTGTGTCTGTGTGTGTGGCTGTGTATCATGTTCTACCGTCTAAAGGTCTATTTTTCCAATGATCTGACACGTAACAGGCTGAGTAAAAGAATACCAAGGCAACCTCGGAGCTAGAACCAACCTTTCCCCATCAGCCGGCAGTTTAGTGGATTACTGCGTTCTGCAAAGGCTTGCTTTAAAGACGTACTCTGCCAGCCAGCAGATGACAAAAGCGATCGTTTCACCGCCTGTTTTACCTCCTACTATACTACCCAGCACACCCAAGGCCACACACACAAGCACACACACACAGAGGATTTCCATGCAAAGATTACACTGCAATAAAAGACTGCAATCTTTTCACACTAAATTACCTCCTTTAAGGTGCAATGGAGTCTTTGCCTCAGGGCCAAAAGCAAAAGATAGAGTCTATATGTTGTGACAAAGTGGTATTGGGAGCGGGTATTGTAGCTGAGTCTATTAGCTGGACATCACGGGATGTTTATTGCGCTTCAGAGGGCAATAATACATATTTCAGAGAAGAAGAAATGCAGCGCACCGGAACCATAACAGAGAAACAAGAGCAGGAGGGATGGAGGTATGGAAGTATAAAGTCTGCACAATCAGGCTGGAGCATGGGGTGCATCCATGTTTTGGAGTTGGTGGATGTGGGCGGGGGTGGGGTGAATATATCTTCTCTAATCATGAATCTGGGCGTTTTTCTGTTCCCCAGGGAGCCCTGTATGCAACCCCCCCCACCACCACCACCACCACCACCCCAAACCCCCTGCTGCAACCTCCCTCTCTCCGTCCTTCCCTCTCCCTCCCCCCATTTAAGAGAGAGAGAGAGAGAGCCAACTGTGGGGAGGTGTGATTACCATCGATCTGTCCTAACACAGCCCATTTCCTCAGCTCCAGAGCCTCTGAGCTCCACAAGGCCACAGGACCACGCGCTCCTGCCCTTGCCCGGGGACAGAGGCTTTTTCTGGGGGAGAAAAATGTGATCCAGAGCTGCTGACGGAAGGTGCTGGAAAATCTGCGATTTTTTACACAAACATCTCCTTAATCAAACACATTTGTGTGCTTTCATTGTCGTCAAACCAGCCCGACGCCAAAACCGATGACCGCGTGATTCCAGTTATCGCTGCATGCAATGGTGGAGTGGCAGGTGGTTAAGTGGAGGACAGGGAGACGGCATTGTGGTGGTGGAAGTGGAGGTGGGGGGCGAGCGAAAGAAAGTAATTATCAAGCCGTACAGGCGTGAGTCCCAAGGGTCAACGGACTGGTTTGTGTGTGTGTGTGTGTGTGTGTGACAGAGAGAGAGAGCAAGACAGCACCATTTCAATTGGATAAGCTTTATCTGTGAGTGTGTGAGGAGCACCTGCCATATATGCATAAATGTACACACACACACACCCGCACACATGTCCGTGACACACCATTTGGCGCGTTTAAGAGCCTGATGGAAGAGGTCTGGCGTGGATGCACAGTAGGGGATTAATGAGTGTGATGTAGCACGAGTGTAGGCGTTGTCTCACTCTCCCTCTCTCTCACAATCACACACACACACACACACACACTCTGCTGCTTCAGTGAACAGTGAGTTGCGACTTGTGCAGAAAAAGAAAAGAAGCATTATAGTAAAAGTAGGTGAAAGAGAGGGAGAGCTGCTCCTCGGACGTCTTCCTCTGCTGCCTCTCAAACACCAACCCCAGCATCAGCCGTGGTCCAGTTTTCTATTCTCGTCTCTTTTCTCTCATTCCTTGTTTTTTTTTCAGAATGTCACCTTTTCCCCCTCTCTTCCTTTCTGCATCTCCTCCACACCTGCTCCTCCCCCCCCCCCCCCCCCATGGCTTCTCTTTCTCTCCCTCAGTCCTCGCCTCATCAAGCTCCCTTATCTCCTCCTCTTTCTTTCTCCTCTGTCTTTAGTCTCCCCCTCCTCCTCCTCCCGCCCCCTTTACATACTGTCCAGCTCTATAATCACATCATTAAGCAGCATTACTGTATCTGTAACTATGTGTGAATAATCTCACGGTGAACTGCACTAACTCCTCTCTGTCTCACCCTTTCAGAGGTGAGTCGGTCCTATTTAAATGAGACGAGTGATGGAGGTGAGTCCACGTCCGACAGTTTGCGAGGCAGCAGGCGTCGGAGACGCTTCTCTCCAACATCTGCTCTCATTTGGCAGCTGGAAACTTGAACTATGATCCTGAACCCTCTGAGGACGTCTGATTGTACAGTTTGCATTTCCGGTGAGGACATCTACAAGAATGTACTCCCATATGTGGCCGAGAGGACTTTTCACCCCCCGTTACTACGCAGGATTCAGCGATCGTGTCTCTGAGGCAAACAAAATGTATGAAACACGTGAATTGTGTTTTGCATTAACGTACAGCTCATTTGTACAGCAGCACAATTACACAACAAGCACTGGTTTATGTATTTACATGCATATTATGTTTTCTGTTCTTATAGCCGCAAGCTACAGCATATTGTTTCTGCTTTACATTAACAATTATTTTTATTACGGATTAATCAGCCATAGGGAAGCACAATTTATTGTTTCAGCATTACATGTGCGTGATGTTAACTGAGGCAGCACGTCTTACCACAACTGTTTTGCCGCTTGATACTAAAGGAAATTTTGCAGGGATCCCTAACCAATCTACAAGAAATGTCTGCCTAATGTTAAATTTTTAACTCGGATTTAAGGGTTGCAGGAGATTGTTCACTGTGAGTAGCATTCAGGCTCTGCACGCACAGCGACACATGATTATGTTTGGTCATTTTATCAATAGAAACAGGGCCTTCTTTGGTTTTCTGATACAATGCAATCCCCTCCAAAATCACCAAGAATGATTCATTCAAACAAATTCCTGTATTTGTTCATATCGCAAACCAAAATATTGCAATGTTATTTTTTATCCAATGTCACGTAGCTCTAATCTGCCAACTGTTTCCTCAGTTAATAGTTGCTGTGACTGATGACTGATGCCACTATATTGCTAGTAAACCTAAAAAACCTTCAGTTTACTATCACATGAGACAAAGAAAGGCAGCAAATCCTCACAACTGGGGTTGTGAATTAAGGGAAAGGTATGACAAAGTATATATATATATATATATATATTCAGTGATTCTAAAATTAGTTGCATATTTTCTGATGATCCACAAATCTACAAATTATTTTAGCTGTACATCTTATAGCTCATGCCAATTACGCCTATATAGGACACGTGTAGAAACACAATATTTCACATGAGAGAGCCATTGTACGGACATCTATTTCACAGATAATTACGCATGCAAAATGACATCACGTATATACATTTCTGACGTGTGAAATATAAAATGTGTTTCATATGTCGTTCCTGTCCAGTGTAAATCACGCATCCCCTAATTTTGACATCTTAAGATAAGAGAAAAGGATTAAACTCTCGTCTCCTCTCTTTCGTTCTTAAAGATGTAAGGCAGTGAAATCCTTCCCTGTATGGCATTCTCTTTTTTAAATGCCAGGATTAGGGCTGCAAGTATATGAAAAATCTGAACTTGTCCATGTTATTAAAGGGAATCCAATCCAGTGGTGCCACCAGATCAGAGGGAGCAAGATGGATGAAGAGGAGGGAGGGCGCACGTGGATTTGAAGAGCGGCAAGAAAGACGCCACTCACCTTCAAATGACCTTTAGGCTTACGATCATGCTCTCTACTCTCTCCCTCTTTCTCTTCCTGCCTCTCTAATTCTCCACATTTCCTCTTATCGCTCGCTCTCTCCTTCCCTTCACACTCCCTCTCCATCTATTAGTCCTTATCTCTTCCTCTCTCTCATTCTACCTCAATCTCTCCATTCCAACGCTTTTCTCCATCTAACTCTTCAGTGAACACACACACACACACGTTAGCCGGCGACCATGTGACTGGAGAAAAAGGATGTAAGGATGTCGCGTGGAATGCAATTTAAATCACCTGATGCACAAAAAAAAAGGGGAAAAAGATGTACCAGACCACCAACCGCAACTAGACGACATGGATTTTCTTTTTTCCCAGTAGGACAAACAAATCCCCACATACATAGGTTTCCAGTTACGAAAGCTCCCCAAAGAAATCCCATCACACACACACACACACACACACACACACACACACACACACACCATCCCCCAGCAGCAGCGCTCAGTGAGGACCCTTGAAGTGGTGGATCAATAATTAGAACAATCCTTATTACACGCTCTCATTTCCCCTTAGAGACTGGAGCTAATGTAGAACAATAGCAGCAGCGGCGTACAGTAGAGTGAGGACGCTGCGTCGCCCGTTGGTAGGATCCCGCGTGTTTCAGGGTTTCAGGTTTAATACAAGAGAGAGCGGCAAAATAGACTGATTCACTTCTGCTATAATGTGTTAGCGATTGGATCATAAGATACGACCACGTAGCGCTGTCAAGATTTATGGAGTGTTATATCTGGGTCTGAAGGTCTGTAGGTTTGATCAGTGTTGTCAGAAAGGATCACACGTTGGTTCGATGGACCAAAGTGGTGCTGCTGAGATTTTTGGGCTTGATTTTACATCACAAGATTGTTTTTTTTTTTTCTAAGGATTACATTTAGAAAGTGGGGGTTGGGAACAATGGCTCTTACAGAGTGATGCATTATGGGTTGTTTGTAGCCTTACAGTTATAATACTCATTCACTCAGAAAAGGGAAACATTTAAACGCATCAATCCTCTCTACTCAGACTTTTACTGGAGGCCTTGTTAATCTAAAAAAGGTGTGATTCTGTCAGCTGACCATTTGAATACTGAATCAGGCTTTGCTCACTGCAGCCATTCCTCGTCTTCATACTGGCCATGAAAAGATCCATAGTCCAAAATCCATAGTCCTCGTTTTGTATTTGCAAGCTTGTCTTAAGCTTATTTGAGTCTGAGTTAGTCGAATCAATCATCTTCGGAATTTAAACTTGATTTCATTAAGTCAGACTGCTGAATTATCATTTTGTTGTAGCTCTAGATAAACTTTTAAGTGTGGATTGTGTCCCCCATACATTACCGATGTCTTACTGACCAGTATGAGCAGAAGAAATAATCACAGTAGGCAAAACCTCTTTCATTGTTCACAGACATCTGATGTGTGGTCATATTCTCTGAGTCTGTTTTTAGTGTACTTTTTATTACACTCCGACCACATGAGTTGAAATGTGATGCACATTAGGAGAAACATCGCAAATGTTCTTCTCTCTGCTCTCAAACGTGCACACACCAGAAGAGTGGAAAATAATGGCGCATCACACGCTTCAGGATAATATTATTCATCGTGCCGATGGGAGCGAAGCATCACCTTACGAGATCTCATGGGGAAGCAGATGTAAACAAAACGGAGACTGGTGTGGAGCAACAGCTTTGCAGTGAGGAAAAACAAAAGGAAAAACAAAAGCATAAGTCTGGATGATTGGGGAGAAGCAGTCAACACAGGCTTTTCCCCATCACAGCTCTGTCAACAATAGCATGCTAGCTATCGTTAGCCTCAAGGGCTAGAGGCTTCACCCTTGCTTGGCACCACTGTCAGCTGTCTCTCCTATTGGCTAATGGCCAGCGTAGTCCTGCTTGAAAAAGTCCTTACATCGTCATCCAGGCTTTAGCTTCTGAATATCAAACATGTTTGAAATTATCGGGTGCTGGCTGACTCTGCAAAGAGTTCAGGATGTGTAAGACTGGATCTGTAAACCCGTCACATTACCGAACATTGCTGGCCGAACATCAGCACCGACCATGTTCCCAGACCAGATTTCTCCTGCGACTGAATCAGGGATAAATCAGTCGAAAACTCCTTGTAGTCTGAGCTTGGCTTGTATTCAAGCCTTAATTATTTTTATATTCCAGACAGTAGACATATTAGAGGACTGTCATCCTCTACTGTGGAGGAATATAAAATACCTTATTCACTAACAAGGCCTTCAGTGAAAGTCTCAAAGGACAGGATCGAGGTACAAATCTCTCTTCCGATGTCCCTTTAGTGAATGAGTTGTGTGTTGAGTTAAGTGTGTGTTCACAGTCTGACGTTCAGTCCACGTTGATGAGTGGATGTTCACCATTGAAGCTATTTTGACTGATGACTACTGCCCCTCTCAGATTCATACACACACAAGTGTTACTACAAACTGGTCAACAGCTTCTCAGTTGATTAACCTTATTTGACTTAATCACATACATCCCATTCACACTGAGCGAATAAAACTGCAATATACGCTTCATCAGTTGTCATTATTTCGTCTCACAGAAGCTTGGCAGCCTTCTCAAAGTCACGTTCGGCAGCCGTCCAGCCGGTGGCCATCTTGATGGTGAAAACATTTTGTAATACAGGGAGGAGTTCCCAATGCCAATGCAATTAGCTGAGGCATGCATGAGCGCCGAATTCATTAACCTCCATCTTTTATGGGCTGGCGGGGAGGGGGAGGAGGTGAAGGAGTAGGTGGGTGGAAAGAGGAGGGAAGCAACACGCGTGCCGGCTTTGTTTCAGCCAAACCAGAAAGCGAATGGAGAGAAATGAAATGGAGGGAGAAGCGAGACAGAAAAACAGGAGAGAAATCCATTAAAATATGCACTGATATTATGTTTTCTCCCTGCATGCCTGCCTGCAGCCTGATGACTCTTTTCCCCACGGTTTGCTTTTCCTCTTAGGGCCGGGCAGACTTTGTTGCCATGGGCTTGTTCTGAAGGCAGCGCAGGGCTGAAATCCAATTTCAACACTGCCACTCGCCTTCCAGCAGTCATTTCAAAGTCTTGCTTTAGATTCACTGCTGTGATCCGGATTCTAACCTCTAATGAGCGGTGATGATGGAGATAAATGATGATGACATTCGCCACAGACGTGCAGGACGTGCCAGTGATCTTTGGAATTTTTAATGAAGTGGATCAAATTTCGCTTTCCCCCGTTGTAAGTTTTGCTTTCAGGCCTTCAACACAGTCAAGACACAGGTGCACAGAGCTGGGAAAACAGGTGCAGAGTTTCCTTTGTAGATAAAACACCATCACGTTAAGACTGAAATAAAAAGCTAGCACATGGCCCATATAATCTCTGAGAGAAACAATAGGTACTGTGGCGGCGCACAGGGTGATGTGTAAAACTGGGACTCGGCAGCAGGAAACCTGCGCTTTGCTTAGCTCGCTCTCTCTCTCAGGGAATCCATTGGGGGCTCCTGGCTCTAGATAATGTCATTAGAAGTAAAGCAGCTTGGAGAATTTATGTAACAGTGTAACGGGGGTTTCCCGCTCGTCTGACCACTGCGGCGACTGAGTTTTTCCGCTGACTTTCTCTCAGGTGTGCTCTCTTCTCTTTTCCTTGTCTCTCTCCAGTAAAACATCCCGCTATCCCCACGCCGCTGATGGTAAGAGCCCTTTATCTCCCTCTGTGCTGCTTTCCTGACGCTACACACTGCAAACACGCACACACACTACACGGAGTTGTCAGGCATCCGTGGCAGGGATCCCTCCCCAGACAGCCCCCGTGCTGTCAGATAAAAGGCCTCACGATGAGCTACTCCTCATCTCCGTCACAAGCGCGTAGTCGATGTCTTTTTGATACTCAGTTACGACATCTGCATCCAAAAATCACTCCCTATTTACTATACAACCCTCTGAGTGTAACACGTATTTACTCATAGTGGCATCAAAGATTTTCAAAATGGAACAAACAAAAGTGATGTCAGGAGCTAATTTCAGCTTACAGTCCCACAATGCAATATGTCAAGTTAAATAAGACAATCTTTGAGGTATTTGTACTTCCAGTCCACTACTCTTCTTGGGTACACATAGTACTTTTTACTCCACTACATTCATTTCCTTGCTTCAGTTACTCGTTACTTTGAATATTCAGATCATTAATGCTTAATTACTATTTGGTATTGGAGCACATATTTGAATTAATCAGATTTATTGGCAATCTGACAAGAAATAGATTAATTCCTGGAGTGCCCTGGTAGCTGCACGTCCTCCTCCCTCTCTCTTAAATTTGTCCTGTCAAATAAAGCCATGAAAGAAAGGAAAAACATTCCAATAGAATAAATCCTAAATATGAGATCTTATAATCAGCCTGGCTGATTATCAGTCGCTCTCTGATTAACAAGATAGCAAAATCTCAATTCACTGCTGAGTGTGGTTAGAGAGGAGTGAAGGAATGAACAAGGGAGTGACACGGCCATTGTGTCAATAGACCGCATGTTATGTTATATTCTGATTTTAATGTAAACACGGTGGTACACTGCAATATAAACAGTATTTTCTGGTAACCTTATAGCTACAATCTGTTACACAAATGGAAACAAAGTCTCAGCTCCACTAGTGCTCAAAACACAGCACTGCAATCCGCTATCGCTGCCAAGCTGACTGACTGGCGGATCATTTAATAAATGAACTGATGCTACACAACACTCCAAAGTAATTAGGTTAATTATCACTGTTTTCTGATGAAATATTGTTTGACAACAGCGGGGGGGATCAGGCTTCTATTATATCAGAATATGTTGCAGCGGTTCATGACACATACGGTTACGGCACCCGCGGGTGACTAATGCAAGTGGCAAGACATACCACTCTGCATTTACAAGAGCTCTCTATAAACAGTTCTTACCTGCTCTACCATCTAAATATAGCCTCCGTAGAGCCGTGAAAGCTGTGAGTCAAAGCGGTTTGTTGCACAGTTCGCACCAAGGAAACCACACGAGTTTAGCAGCGAGACAGAAATAAAAGGGTTTTGAAGCCGCGTGATGAAGCCTTTTCAGTCATTCATTTGTTGTGTCGCCTGTGACTTTAATGTCCTCTCATCTCTTAATGGTCTTTCTGCATGTGCCACCCTTATATCATGTGTCTCGATGACACCGACACCTCTCATGTATTGTGCGACACAGTGCGAGCTGGAAGGCCACCAACAGGGGTAAACAATGCACGAGCAAGGACAGCCACTGAAAAAAACAACAGCAGAAGGAGGTGTGTGAGCAATACAACTACTGTGTATCAATATGTGTGTGTGTGTGTGAGGTGGGGGGGGGGGGGGGGGCAGAGAGTGACCGGCAGCCGTGACCTAAAGTTCACATCTCTCAACAAAACAGTGACGAACAAATTAACTTCAGCGTTTGACTTTTGTTTTGGTACAGTGTATTATTCAGCGGTAGCAGCGGGAGCCAAACAAAAGCGCTAATAAATAATACAAAAAAGTCAAAGAGAGAGGTACCTGAGCGAACGGGGAGAACCGAAGCCAAAAAGTGAGGAGACAAAAGAGACACGGGGAAACAAAAGGGACAAAAAAAGAGACAGAAAGACAGAGAGTGTGAGGACAGAGGGAAGGACGCAGGGCGGGCCGAGGTGAGAAGAGAAAGTTTATTATCCTCATGGATGGTGCTGTGCACCGTCCAATCAATACAAGCCTCTCCTCCCTCCTCTCCTCATCATCTCTGTCTCCTGTTCTCTTCTATGAAACATGACCCTTCATAAGGACCATAAAACCTCCTATACAGATCAGCATCTCAGACACATAATTCCCACACACGTGACGCACACAAACACAGAGGGAACGGCAAAGAGAGGCGCACTCCTGATCTAAAACATACTTAGCCGTACGGAGAAGTTGATACATGAATTCGCTTGACCTTATGAATCTATTTTCGTTTCTCTGTTTTGGTCGAGAAAAGATTAGCTCGCCTCTCGTCTATGCTGAGGTCAAATAACGTTGCGGGCAGCATAATTCAAAACCAGGCACCCATGGGCGCAAAGTGCACTAAATGTCACTGTTATTGAACAGATCTTTCACGGTCAAATCTCCCCACATTCAATACACAGAGTGCAACACTAGAACATTCCAGGCAGAGAGGACTTTGTATGAAAACCTAACTGTGGATTCGAAAGTGAACTTTTTGTTTTTCTGTTTACTTATTCCGTGCCGCCTCATGTTGCACGGGTTTGACCCACTGCTCTGCCCAAACTAAAGAGCTGACATGCCAGAGAGGAGGAAGAGGAGGGCGACCCATGTGTATTCCAGTTCCCCCTCCATCATATGAAAAGCTTTGTCATCAATAAATCAGTCGTATATGCATTATACATGGCTGTCTGTGCATCCGAGCACACACACAGACACACAGACGCACACATACAACAGCCAGGAACACACAAAAAAACCTAATAAAGCACTCGCATATTTCCAAAACCATGAAGAGAGTGTAAGAAGAGTTTTCTTGCCTTTCGGCCTGTTTGTCCTGTTTCCTAACATGTGCTCTATCACGTATTAGCATGACCTCACGCTCTCTGCAGCTCCCTCCACTGTTTAATTTGGTATGAAGCACACAATGAGGTTGAAATACGCCACCAAATCACATCCATCACAGGCTGATGACAACAACTGACCACCTCGTTCCCCCATTGAGACCAAAAAGGACGACCAAATATGTTAGGGAGCCCCGTGAGACGTATTTTTAACGAAAGACGGACGATATTAGAGTCAAAGCGCTCCATGTGTCCATACGGACATCATCTGGAGATGGACGGCTGAGATCATCGCGCAGAAACAGGTGAAATTGTTTGTCTTACTTTGAGCTATCGCGCACGAAAACACACACGCACACACACACACAAACACTTTGCATGCATGCCGATGGATACACACAGAGAGACGCCCTCGTGAAAAAAGAGAAACACGCACGTTCTGCTCACAAGGTCAAAGACGCTCCTCAGACTCCACATGTGTCTTGATTTATATGCACGGACATAAACACGTTACATTAATCTATGCACGTGTGATGAGGCAACCTCCGAGCTGAGTTGATGAAGGTAGTCAAGCTGAGGGAGATGTAGAGATACACACACACACACACACACACACACAGAGTCACGCTCCAATGATGCTAGCGGAGCGGAGCAGATGAAGCCACCAGCCAGCCAGCCAGCCAGCCCCTCGTCTGTTACCTTTCTCTTTTGTTCCCGGGATGCTGCTCTCCTGCTCTTCCTCCGCTTCTCCTTCTCGTCCTCTATTGCATTCACATCCACTTCCCCCCGATTCTTCTTCAATTGGGAGGCCGCGTGAGCCATGATAGGTAATAGAAAAAATTGTTGAAGCACCACACACTACACACGCGTGCCTCACCTGAAATCCCAGAGAAGTTCAGGGGCTGTATAGTGACAAAACCGGGATCTCAGAGGAAAAAATCGGGGTAGAAAAGGAAAGGGGGGGAAAGGGAAGAAAAATGCCCTCCTTGAAAAGGAGAATGGAGAAGAGTAGGGTATCTTTTATGAATGTGATATATGTATATCCTGTGTGTCCTTTTCTTTTGGTTGTTGCTCTGGGTCTGCTCTCTCTCTCTCTCTCTCTTTTTTTTTTTTTCTAAAGTGATGGAAAGACGGGAGAGAAGAGACAGCAGCTTCTCCTCGTCTCCTCTTCCTCCTCCTCCTCCTCGTGTGTCATCCGCTGGCAGTGTGAGAGGAGCGCGTCCAGGAGAGGTGAGGACAAACCGGATGGAAAAGAAAAAGAGACGCGAGCATCACCAGCACAGAGGTGGAGGGAGGGAGGAGAGAGAGAGAGAGAGAGAGAGAGAGAGAGAGAGAATGGAGGTGGAGTGAGTAAGTGAGGGAGGGAGGGTGCGAGGGTAATGGTTACTACGGCAACCACGCTCTGTTTCAGTCCGTCCTCTTAAATGTTTCTTTCTCTCTGCTCTGGTCCCTGCTGCCGTACCTCGCCACGGCGCTCCAACCGCGTGTTTGTGTTTGAGTGCATGAATGAAGAACCGGCTAGGAAAGGAAATGGTGGCAGGGAGTGTGTGTGTGTGTGTGTGTGTGTTTGTATACCCCCCACCTATCTGATATCACACACACACACACACACACACACATGCATACACACATGGACACACATAACCAGCTGGACTAACGGGCTGGGGATGGGGAGAACATGTAAAGGACAAGGGTGAAGGCAAAGAGGGGGGAGGAGAGACCCGGTGATCCTGATGGTAGAAGTGCACAAATATCACAGACACACACACACACATACACACACACTGTCACTTGCCTTTAAACAAAACCTAACCTTACTTTAACCTTAAAGGAGCAACGTGTAAGGTATTTTGTTAAAATCCTTAGAAAATAAGGGTTATAATGTAGAAATTTTAATGGGTTAACCATTTTTATTTGTTTTGGCCATATGCTGGATTGTAGCGTGATGATTATTTTGGTTGGTCAGTGCTGCTAGACTGTGGATTTCCCCGATTTTCCACGACAGTCCAAAGGATGTGACTTTTTCAACAAAGAAAACAGCAGCTAACGTTAGTTAAGAAAGTGGATTCAGTGAACAGAAACTGACGACCGGCTTCCACCGCAACACAGATGATCCATAGTTACCTGTTATATTATCAATATACTGTGAAGAAATAACGGTTCTGACATCATGTTGAAGGAGATCAGAGCGAATCTGATGAAGCTACATGCAAAATGCGCAGTTTCAGTGCTGAGCACCAGTTATCTCCTTTTTTATGTTAAAGACATCAATGCATTGTGTTACAGGGATACCTACTGAAGTTAGCATGCAGACCAGCTAGCAATTGCATGTCCTGTCGTGTAATTTCACTTCATACCTCAGGTGGTGATAGTCGGGTTTGGCTCCAAGCTCCTCGGCTGTAGTGTGATTGGGGCGCCGACTGATGCCAAAAGCTCTTGTGCAACAACAGGAGTGGCAACACCACCACTCCCCCAATGCTAAATGGTGTGAGAAGAGTCAACTTATAGGACCGCTAGCTGCACAGCTAATTGATCTAACGGCAGCTACAGTTAGCAGCAGTTAACGGTGGTGGTGGCATGCTGCCTCCTGTTTGTGTGGAGTATGACTTTGACCAGTGGCCAAACTTACATATTGCACCTTTAAAGTCTTAACCGTAAAATCTAATCATTTACTTAATCATCATTTATTTATTCACTATTGCCAGTTTGATTCTGAACTGACATTGTGCTTGATGTATTCTTATCTTTATACGTGAAAAGGAATGAATCAATAACTCAATAAACAGAAAGACAAACTGAAATCAGGTGAATGTGCCCATCAGGTGACAAATGAATGAACAAAATCGAAGACGTAAATGCCTCTTCTCCTGATTTCAGCGCTCTCAGTTCTGTGCTTCTCTAACCTCAGTGTGGTCATCCCACCATCTGGGTTCATTGACACCATGATGGAGAGGTCAAACAGGACCAGAGGAGCTTTTGTTTCACCAAATCACTTGGGTCTTTGTTGAAAACAGAGGGACAGAGGAGGAGGAGGAGAACAAGGGGGAGGAGGGAGAGACAAGAGTGAAGAAGATCCACACAGAGAGAGGGAGAGACAACACAGGCTCCTGTTTGATTTTCTCTGACTGAGGAGAAAAAAAAACACGTCTTATTCAGGATGCCCTTCCCATCAGCCGTGTTCACGTCAGACACGGCAGCGTGGAGACAGACGGAGCACGCAGCGGCCATCTTTTTCGTTTCTTTCCCTGGATCTGTGTCAGAGGCACCTATGAGCCTGTCGGGGTCCTGTTGATACCGAGAGGCTGCCTCGTCACATGCCTGTCTGCTTTCCACAAAATCTACTGTATCTGTTCATGGCTTGCGCATATGGACTACATGGGGAACCATATGGGGAAAAGCTGAGAATGAGAGATGATGATCGCTCACTGCTGCTTCAGAGAAAAGGGGAACAACCCTCGAGGGACAGATGACAGGTTTAGCTGGTGGACACTGGTCATGTAATGATACGAGCGTGAAATTCCCTTTTCTCCTCCTCAAATATATTCATCCTTCCCTCTCCCATTTTTCTTTTTCTCCTCAACCCCAAACACCAGCCACCGGCACGCTGGGGGGATGAAGCTGACTTACAGCCCCCATCATGCATCAGGGGGTGTCACATTATGCCAAATTATCATGCGGTTGCTAGGCGAGGGCCAATGGGGTGGCTTCAGGGAGAACAGGATGGATGGATAAGGAGCGTGGAGAGGTAAGAAGAGGGATTGGGGCGGCAGAGAGCAGGGGGTGGGTACATGTGCGGCATGTATGTAGATGCACGGGGAAGACAGGACATGTGTGCACATGATAAACAAACAGCTACTCTGGAAAGAGAAAAAAAAAGCTTTGTCGGAGACGATAAAAAGATCGATGATGAATGAGCAGGAAATTACAATCCATGAATAGAGAGACAAAAATCTTGCGAGGAAGCCGAACAAAACCCTGCATCGTTGTGCAAAAACAAGCGATTTACAGCTGCCTCTTACTCCACCTTTTCAAAAATACATTCATTGATAAAACTCCATTCACAATCTGATAGCCAAACACAAAGAGCCCCGTAACCACACACGTAGTAAAAGCCGCTGCCAAGGTGTACTATATTTCAAACACCAGCAATTTGCAGGCAAAGAAAAATCACGACTACTACAAAAGAGCAGAGTTGGCTAGTGGCCGGTGAACTCTAGAAGTGGCTGATTATTGGAAGTTTTCCACCGTTTTCCAGGCACGATGCCATACACACACAGCCGGAATAATACAACCACTACTACAATGATAAATCACACGCAAGATGAAGAAAATGTCACTTAAAATAGTTCTGTGTGCGTCACAGACGTACTCATGTTAAATCAGTGCATGATTGGGGTGGTGGAGCTGTAATGCCCATACAATTAATAAATCAAATACACAACAGAAAAATTATGATTTAAAATGTTAAAACAGTTTTACAATCAAAATATGTGAACATTTTCTTGATTATTTGGTTGACTTTGATAACAATCTGAATAACGTGGGGTACTGGACTGTTGGTCCACTATTTTCTGACATTTTATTTACCAAACAATTATTGGGAATATTATATGCTGATTAACTAATGACGAAATAACTGTTAGACGCAAATAAATCTGACAATTTTCATCATCCTTAATATTGTTTTCAGTAGCAATTGTTGGTTCTAGTAGCACTCATCGTATATTGAATCTATCAACGCAGTTAAAAAATGTGATTGTTGTCTAAATCTCACACTGAATATATCACCGTGATAAGTGTTAAGTCTTCAGATGCCCCTGAGACCATTTTGTTGGGGTCAGTCCTTTATCTGCTGTGACTTGCCTTATCTTGTGTGTCTGTGGATATCCACTGCCGTAACTCCCACGGGTGCAACATGACCAATCGCAGTTTCAATCTCATAGGAACCTTTTGACCTCCGCAGCCACAACAGCGTGTCCCCATACGCTCACAAAAACAGGCAGTGCAAAGACGACATCTGGAGGGCTGGAGGTAGACAGGTCACTGTGAGGTCAGAGAATAATCAGCTTCACTTACGTAATTAAACTGATACCATGGTTGGAATTGTTGAGAAAATAGTATACTAAATATAAATTGCACAGAGATTGTGCAGGAAGAAGCTGACTTAGCTGCTTGTCTTTGCTCTTCCTGTGGTCATTTCACTGCCACACATACATTATTCACGAATATCTTGACATGTACACCGTCATCACGGTGCAGAGTTTACAGTTTGTGAATGGACAGAGTTAAAACCTATGCCTGTAATGACATTTAGAAAAATCTGTTATGATTTTTGAAATAAGGTATAATAAGCACTGTGTCCTCTATTGTCCAGCTAGATTTTATTCATTCTTTGTACTCTGCTGCCCTCTAGTGCTCAACAGCATCAACAGTCCACAAATGTGCACAGTTGTCATTATTTATGGCATCTGATAGCAGAAAGCTGTGTTCGTCATGTTAGAAACAAAGCAGCGACAATTAGTCAATGAATCGATTTGTCAATAATATTTTAATTGTCCACTTTTTTTGGATAACCAATTAATTGTTTCAGTCATTTTTTCAGCCAAAACACAAACATTTGTGGGTTCCAGCCTCCTAAATGTAAAGATCTGCTGCTTTTCTTTGTCATTTATAATATTAAACAGAAAGTCTTGGGAAAATGGGCTGTTGTCTGGATGGAAGAAGCAATTTGAGACTTCTCTATGGCTCTGGGAAATTGTGATGAGCTTTAGTCACAATTAAAAACACTTTATAGATTAACCGACTAATTGATTAATCCTAAAGTATTATCACCAGATTAAAGAATAAGGAAAATAACCGTTAAAATAAAAGCTATTTGCAACCATAGTTAAAAAACATTTTTTGCAGCAAAGATATTAAGTAAATGCACAATAAAGGATCTTTATTTACAAGAGTTTTTTTGTATTTTGCCTCTCTACTTAAGGATTTAATTATGGATCTCTACAAAGAGTCACTTCCATAGTACAGAAAACAAAGTCTGCCCATGCAGCTGCTGAATGAAAGTACAATGAGCTCCACCAGGGCAAACCTGTCTCTGATCCCTGTGTCTAAATCTCCTCCTGTCTCTCTCTCTCTGCTGATCCCCAAGTGTGAAGAAATCTTTGTCTGCTCCGACTGGGATGGAAACGCCTCCGGGAAGAAGAAAAAGACGGCAGAGGAAGACGAAGACTACGAAAGGTGCAAGGTCAAATGGCAAATGGTTTTTGATTGGCAGGAAATCCACCCACGCAGAGAACCCCTCTGCACCACCTTAGCTTGGCCTCAGGGCTAATGCTGAAACAGGGCGGGATGTGGTGAGAGGAGGAGGAGGTGGAGGTCGGACATGAGGAATCGAGTTCGATCTCACATAACACCACAGTATACAAATAGAGGAGAGAAATGTGGATGGAGTAATTGCCTTCAGGAAAGGAGAGGCGAAAATATGAGAGCTGAATGTGAAAACAATTAAAAATCAGACACGGATCAAAACAAATGAATCATCAAGCACCAATTTATATTCAGCTCCACTGTAGCTCTGCCCGCCTCGCAGAATCAGACAGTGTGTGAAGGATGCTTGCGGCCTGGACGTTACGGCTGAAGGCAAAGTGGTTCTTTGTTTTCGCTCTCTTCATCATTTAAATGTCCACACAAACTGGGTCCCACTCGCACACACTTACACAATCTTCTTCCCCCCCCTCGTTCTGCTTCCCCAACATCTAAACGACTCTAATGCCTCCCCTCCGGCTCGGCAGAACCTACCATGAGACGTGCGCTTTAACCCAGTTAGCCACCAATAACCTACCTAAATGTGTGTCACGACCAAGCGGTCCCCTTCAAACCAGACCAAAATGTCCTTCCACGGTTTCCCCACTGAGGGGCAGACAGACATTCACAGTGGAGGGGAGAGGCACAGGCTTTTGAGGTGGGGTCTTAAACGGTTGATTGACTGTAGAGGGAGGTTTTTTTTTTTCATGTGTCGTGACAGGCAGAGAGACAGATAGATAACAGCCAGCTTCACACTCTTTACACTCACAAATATGGATTATGTGGGTCATATCGAAGCTGCTAAATTAATTAAACATAAAAAGACGCTCTGTCGCCGAAAATGTGGTTACAATGCAGAAGGGGGGGAAGATCACAGAGCTTAAGATCGTCAGTAAGATTAAAAACCAAGCCTTCATAGTTCAAACCAGCTAGAATTACTATCAACCAAACATGAAAGCGAGCTTTTGAAAAAAATCATGTTTCATGCAGTGTGTACAGTGGAGCAGGAAGTCCACTGTAATACCTTACAGGTCGGCCCGGGACAGACCACGGGGGGAAAGCGGGATTTACACATGAAACAAAGAAACAAAAAGGGAATTAATTCTTGGATACAAGGGGGGGTGCAGTCGAAGCCCATGAGCAAGGTCTGCAGGTTTAATGTGACACTATAGAGCAACAATAGTCACGCATTAGCCACATTTTCAAGCATTTTAAAACCACGCTTCAGTTTGGTGGAAGCAAAGAAGTCATGTTCAAAAACCCAGAAAGCAAAAACTGCGACACGTTACCCACAAAAGGGTGCTGCCATTTCACCGTGTTGTGGAAAAGTCTGTCAGTCTGTGAGAAAAAGCGAGAAAATATAAATCAATGATTCAATTTGTGGAAGCCTTTTTCCCCGACAATATCTCCGGGCTATTGCAGCGGCTTGAGGGGGATATCCAAATAACAACACGAACAAACACAGTTGCCTGTTGATTAAGAATTTCCGGTAATCAATGGGGGGTTAATTTCTTGGCTGAAACAAGTGGCGCTCTGACTGTGCAGTGGGGGGAAGTGATCCCTTTTCTGTTTTACACAGAAATGGCAGCAGAAGAATAAACAATTTCACGGTCTGTTGGGAACAGTAATACACGACCTCGCACGATTACGCACAGTTTCTCCCCACTCACGGGCTGCTTTATATCAGCATACCATCCGGCAATAAGTCATTTCACCGAGGCACAATACGGCCATGCAGATTTAAAGCGGAGGCTGTATAAACGAGCGGGAGGCCGAATTCGGTCATCTAGACTCTGCAGGGCAATAATTTAAAAGTAATGCAAAGTTTCCATTATATTGCTTACAGAAAATGTTCTGTGGTTCAGCTGTGTTGCACTTCTCTATTAACTGCGTGTCTTAATTCAAAGTACAGTGTTGTTGATACAGTGGGTCCGATTACATTAAGTTGTCCAGGAAATGGAAAGAATGATTGCATTTGTGGCAGAGGAGAATCTTCAATTTGGGCATTAAAAAAACACAATTTCCTGGTGGGAACCATTATGAGTCGGCCTTAGTGGTTTTTAATTGAAAACATTCAGAAAGAATCTGTGTGTTTACTTTGATATCCCGAATCTAATGGGAGGGGGGTGGAGAAATGAAGGAAATGAATCAAAACAAGAAAAAACAGAGGTGTGGCTCGTTGACTGAATTTACATCAACTGATGGTGAGAAACAATAAAGAGGAGGAGAGCAGTGATTCAGCAACCTGTTGATGGCTGGATGTGGACGTATATGAATGGAGCCTCACAGGTCACCAGATCCTTTAAAACTCTGGGATATGACTTCCCCTCTGAACACATAACAGTCCCCTAACAGCTACAGAAAGTGTCCTCTGGATGTCTCTGGGAGGCGAGCTGGTGGGATATTCCGGGAACTTGACGGACAGGAAAACAAAGGTTGCCATGGTTACCGGAGGCTGAATTTGCCAACGTGGGAATTAGAAGGTTGTCAAAAGACTGAGAACTGCAGCCAGCTTTACTCTATAAATGTAATGCTTCACGTTGGAGACCATTCATTAAAATATGTTTAATAATTGGCAAGTGAGCTTTGTTTTGTACTAGATGGGTTTTTGAGTTATTGTGTTGTTTTGTGTCAGTGTTTGTCGTTGTCTCATGGAAGGTAGAGCCGAACTGATAATAGATTTTTGAGGCCGAAGACAATAATGATATCAGGAAGTTAAAATAATCTAAAATAATAAAAAATAATCTGATATTGATATACTGTACGTTATCTTTATATACAAAGACTTTACACAGAAGCACACATCTTTTACAATGATCCCAAAAATTGGGTTATTGAAGACCTTTTAACAATTTCACACAAGGTGACATCAGCGCATCGAAACTGTCAACTGAGAATCTAAAAATAAATAATGTCGAAAATCTTTTTCTTCATTACGTTCTTTGAAAAAAATGATTTTCATAACAGCACATGTCAGACATTATATGGGCGGATACTGATCCATGTTAAAGGCCAATCTCGGCTGAACAATATATTGATTGGGCTCTAATGGATTTCAGAAGAACCATTTTCAGAGATAAAATCAATATTGGAATACATTTAAGTGGAATACAGCATATAGCACTTTCTCTTTCCATTTGATATTACCTTTATTCATTTATTTTCTAAATGAAGAAAGACTATATTTCTTCAAAACTAATGAATACATGTGATTAGGGTCCCAAAAATAATCTTTTCCCCCGGATGGTTTATCAAATTTAAAACACATATTTTGATCTCACGACACATTGCTGGTGTGTTCATTAGCATATACTATACGGACTTTGAAAACTGTTTCCAGGGGGGGAAAAAAGTAAATAATATCATAAAATTGTACATTTATTTACACTTTGTTGTGAAAAATTGCTGTGTTTTGTTAATGTTTTTTTAATCCTGTGATTTCAGGTGGACAACATCTGAAGGGAGCTGCATGCAAGAGGCACTTGCATTTGATTTTTTTTTTTAAATAATGAGACAAAATGATGCAACCACAAACAGTTAGAGATTTTTAGGCTGTACTCTGTGTGCTGTGCTCTGTGATTTGGAGTCTGATCAAAGGCGAGCACAGTGCCTTCCTCCCATGCGAAGCAGCAGAAGCCACCAGCACCATATGTGTGTGCCCATCAGTGGGTCCACATGCCATATGCCTGAATGTGCTGGTGTAATGCTTTCTCCGTGCCAATCATCTCACTGTCCGCTCAGCAATCGAGTGTTCATTAGTGCAGTCCTGGGGTGGGGGGTATGTTATAAATATACATATATATATCTATTAGAGTGTGTTTAGGTGTATGTGAGTAAAGGAATCTGGACTGTGCATGAGTTTGTGACAAAGTGCAGAAGCGTGTGACGCCCTGTGTGTTTGTTCACACATAACCTCAGCAGACCCTGTTACTGGAACTGCAGGAGCGGTGTGTTTGTGCAGCCTTGTTACTCTCCCTTAGCTGCTGGGCAGTGGAATATCCTCCCCAGTGTCGAGTTTCCCCGTCATGATGGGATCATAGAGCTGTGCCAAGAAGCACTCCGCCTGGGGAGCCTTGCTCACTCTCGCACAGTACGCCAGCCCCATATCAAAGTATCAACACACACACACACACGCACGCACACACACACACACACACACACACACGCACACACACACACACACACACACACACACACACACAAAGCAACTACCTGAAAAGTACAGCTGTACACAGAGAACCCTAAAGTCTCTGAGGCACAAAGAGACAAATACATTTACACTCACTGTTTCTTCACAGATGAAAGGTCAGCTACCACCTGAGCATTTTCAGTCTGTATTTTTTGAGCCTCGACATATCAACCTTTCTCTATCACAGTGAGAACAATAATTATTACACAACTATCACTCAAAAGTATTTGGGAATAGACGTAGGTGTATCGCTGCCTCTAAATGTTGTGCCAATACACATAACCGCCCACACAAAAGTAAATCCTTAAAGGAGAGATTAAAGATATTACGCTCATTTTCTAGGTTACTTTTAGAATCGGTTTACATGCTTAAGTGTTAAAATCAGTTTACTCATACTGTTCAGCAGTGTAGCACTGTTTTCCTCCTCTGAAACGCGTCCTGTCTCTTTAAGGCCCCCCTTCCAAATACTCAATCTGCTTTGATTGGTCAGCTCACACATGCCTGAACTAGCACAGCTAACAATAACAATTATTCCATGCAAAAGTAGCCGCTCAGCATAAATTATGCAAATGTGTGACGTGGTGGCATAGTGTGATGTCATGAAGTCACAGAATTAAATTTGGGACTACTGATGAGGCTTTTCAGGGACGGTGCTGAAGCTTCTGTTGACCTTTTCATAACTTTCGAGATCTTTTACAACCTCTATGAAATAGGTCATCCTGATAGGTCACCTTTCAGTCGCAATTAATTTCAAGTTTCCTAATGAGATACATGCACGTTGAAGCAATGTTCAATAAAATAAAGCCGCATAACCAACTGTTGGATCAATGCAACTTTTTTCCAGTCTATTTTTAGAAGTATCCTCAAGCAAGGTGACCTATGAATACTCAGTCCTATCAGTTTCTCAATGCTATCAATTACATTGCTCTGTTAATCATGCCAAACAGGTGGAATTTACACTTTGGGGGTCGTCTAACAGACAGAATTTTTAAGTGTAAAGGTTTTTCAACAAGTCTGCCTCCAAGTTGAACGTCGACAAAAGTTTAAAACGTTTCCATTTACTCTGCTCTTCAAGACCAGAGATCGACTCGTTTCCTATCAAAATAACCACATGAAGGGCACAGAGTGGAGTAGAACAAACTGGAATGGAGCCTGAATTTTCCAGTAGTCACCTCTGGCCTAGTAACAGTAACAGCTCGGACGTTTGATCACATGCAGGCTACATTTTCACTGGAAAGAAAGGGCCGAGTGTTGGCCAGAGGTGCTAGCCATCCAGACAGCCGGTGTGTGTGACCGACTCTTGGTAATGGAAATGTAGCACTACTACGCTTAGCTCATTCCATTTCTCATATTAGTGTTGCCAAAAGGTCAAAATGCCGTCTGATATGGTATCTGGAAATGAGAGAGCATGGAAAGGTTGCAGGCAGACTTTATTGAAGTTTTAATTGGATGTAAATCAGCTAATCGTGTTTGCACAGAGAGCGCTGAGCAGCAAACTCTGGCAAACTACACATGCAGGCATACATACTGTACAGTCTGGGTCACACGGTGCCAATAACCTCATCTTTCTCACATCTTAGCAATGAACACCCCGCAAACCCTCACACACAAACACACGCCCACACCCTCACTGGATCGTTTGGATACTGGGCGCAGCTGGGGGGCAAGATAGAGGTGATGTAAATGTCAAGTCCTCTCACAAACCACGCTGCAAGATTAGAGACTGTTCCCCAACATTTCCATGCCATGCCTTCTACCACTCACGTAAAAAAGAGGGATTTGTATCAAATCTGTAAGCATGATTAAAGGTGCAATACGTAGAATTTTAGCTGAAAACAATGAAAAAAAAGATCAGCAGAATGTGAAGAAATAATTGCTTTGCTGTTATGATGGCAGCATGCTAACCAGCTAGCCCCAGCTCCTACTAACACTGTCCTGCTGCTCCGAGCCCTAAGTCCACACTGCTAGCTGCCAGGCAAACTGAGCCAACTACCTAATGACAGCTACAGTTGGCAGCAGTTAGCGGTTATTCTTTAGTCTTTACTCAATTCTTAAATATTCACCTTTCAATTCCTAAACAATGCTGGTAAGCCGAGAGATGAGCTGATTGAAAAACCATAAAATGTCATGTTATTTTCACAATTGTTTAATTGTTTCATAATTTCTTAAGCAGAAATGTCAACCAATTTCTGTCCAAAGCCTCCTCAATGTAAGGATTTGCTGCTTTTCTTTTCTGCAGTGAGCCCTTTTCACAATTTTTTGACATTCTATAGAAAATAATCATTACTCACAGCCCTAGTGTTTATTCTTATACTGCATTTGCTGAATTTTTTTTCATCAGTGACACACTTATGAAAGCATTACTTAACCGTGAACAAAATATATTGAAATGCTGGTCCAAGCACTCAAACACAAACACACTCTCCTGACCAGAAGCCCATTTATATTCAATGCACTGACGTGGTTTCATAAATGTGGAGCTGAAAATGCCATTTATCTCTTCTTAGGTAGCTGAGAAAACAAAACCAATGTCATTCTGCGAGATAAGTCTCACGCTGCCAACATCACAGAGAGGCTATCATTCACTCTATCACTGAAAGCAATAAGGCCCAGAGACGGAGAAAGAAAGGAGGAGAGAGAACTTATCAATGTTCTCCCCCATAAGCCATAAAGCTGCGAGATCTTGCCAAGTGTGATAAGCAACATCCAACGCTCCTCTCTTTCTCTCTGATACTCATTTCACCCCACCCAGCCCCTCCCCGCTGCTCCGGCTTGACAGCTGGGGCCCCAGTCCCACATCAGTGGAAATTTCCTGAAATGTCACTCCAGTAGACGGCCTGAGTGATTGGATGGCGTGGGGAATGTCGCTGCGAAGGCCGACGTACACAGACATACACACAAGTCTCCCTCAGCCCATTGTTTGCAGTCCCCACACGATGGCTGTCACCCCAACTCCAGCACATGGAGGCAAAATTTGCCCGGCCATGCGTGTATCTTTCTGTCTCAAAAGCCCACTGTGACTCGACTCCCTCAACCCCTTCATAAAATGTCCTCACCTTCTCGTACTTAGAGTTCAGCCTGTCATGGCGACTTAGCCAGGGGCCTGGATGAAAAGGTGATGGGTCAAAGGGGACAGAGGAAGTCCCTTGGGCCATGATCCTCTATAAATCTACGGCTTAAAGGTTCATGGAATAAAATATTGGGAAATTGGCTTTAAAAATTGGAATTTAATCAGACTAACCACTGGCTCGCTAGGAAGGATGGTGAAGCACATCTTGAAGTCCTAGTAACTAGTGTGCTTTGAATGTTCATCAAGTTCACTGTTAAACCTGAGCATGTTATAATGCTAATAATTGACAATTAGCACCATATTGAAACCAGTTCAATACACATTTTCTGCAATATCAATACACCCGTACCAGCTGCGCTTCTCTCACTATATCTTCTCTCCAACAGCGACAAACGCCACACGTTTTCATTGACAATGATAACAGCAGGAGGATACAAGCTTTCCCACATGCAAGCGATGCTAAAGATCCATGCTAACATAACAAATTTAGCAAAGCACCTGAAGGAATGCCACACCAACCCTATATAAGGAATTCTGAGAGGTTGGTAACAGCTCCCATTTCAACATCACTGAAGTATTAATTAAGATGGCTCAGTGAACTGTTGTTGATAAGTGTGTTGTCCTGTTGTTGGCCCAACAAACATGTGTAATTCTCAAAGCTAAGCTAATCCCCCTCAGAGCTATCAGGCCTGAAGAGTTTAGGTTGAGAGGAAAAGACTTTGAATATTGTCAGTAGATTAACTTAGATGCCATTGTGCTTAACACAAAGTGAACAAGGCTTGTTACTTATCTTTAAAAAAAAAAATCTATAACTGTATTTATAGTTGAGTCCAATTTATTCATCTGGTATGGAAAATGTTATTGAATATTGATATTTTTCAAGGTATCAAGATGGGAAAGTCCAGTACCGTGACAACACTAATGACTGATGACAGGGCAAGATGATCACCAAGGTAATAACATGTCATATTTAGAGGAACGTTTATTTGTATTCTATCTCAACATTTAATGGTATTGGAACAAAGTGGTGGACAGACTGATACATCAACTGACAAGCATTTCTTTCTGTAAAGCCACGTTGTTCAGATGATAGGTGTGGATTTTGGGGGGATGGAGGCGACTGGTCTCCCTCAATATTTACATCAAGGGCATCTTCCAAAATATTCCCCAAATAAAAACATGAATGTAGACTGTAGAATTACGTGTTTTAATTTGCATAAATGAAGACGTTTCCACTAAAAGTTGCTGTGGGAGATGCACAAATTGGTGCATAAAAAAATTAACTGGAAACTGGAAATTTGTTTTGTATTCTGGAGGACCCCTTTTGTAAATGTGCCTCACACAAACAAAATCTACACCTTTGATTAGAATCAGAGCTAGACTGGTTATCGGCCCTGGCAGATTATTATATTATATTATACTATATGTCAAATAAATGTTATACAGTGGAAGTATACAGTAGTAGAAAATGGAAACACTCCTGAAATCTGAAAAATTTAAATAAATTCCAATACGAGGTGACTGAAACGAAAGTGAAACAAAGTAATAATTTGATGATGCAGTTTTATTAATTAAAAGCTGTCTTTAAAAAATAAACTAGACCAGCAAAAGTGTTTCCCCTCACTAGTTATCAAGGTGATGAAAGATCCAGATCTTGAATCCTGCCTAACTTGACCTCACCTTTACTTCCCACGCTGGCTTATCCAACCTGCAGATAAATAGGTTACCAGTCTGTTTTAATTAGCACAACCTCCGTCCTGTTAGCCCGGTGTTAGCACTTGGGTGTTCTATCGTAAATAGGTCTTCGCGTAGAAAACCACGGCCATCTTTAAAAAAACATACACGTGACTGCGCTTTAAAACTCACCCCTTTAACTCTTTGCATCTTCAGTTAATCCTGACTGTCTCTGGCATCGTCCACGAGTGCGTCAGGTGCGAGAAAGGGAAAGTGAATCGCAGGCCATAAACCGACTGCAGACGGGACGGTTACAGCGTGCGTTAAGCTCTGCCCCACCCCGGAGAGCTACAAGTGGCAGAAGGGGTTACAGGCAGTTAATCAGACAAGCGATAATCTAGTTAGGAGATCAACAAATGAGCCTCTCAGTGCTGAAAAGGAGGACACAACCCCTCAGACAATAGACTGGGTCAGTGCCATTGTGTAAGAGAACAACAGGAGGGATGGAAAGGAAGAATTACTGTCATATTTCAGATCAAAATGAGGGTCGAGCGGGAGCGTTTAAGCTGCGCCTGCTGGTGGGAATTTCTCCTGGAATCATTTGTATTTGACTAATTGTTGAGCTGACTTCTCGTCTCAAAGCAACACATCTGAAGTCGTCTCAAAGGTGACAAATTGTGACAGCGTTCATTTGCATGAGTTAAGGCACAATACGTGTTAAAGCACTGGATGTGGTTGAGAATTAGTACAATCGACCTGTTCTTTCTAATTAGCAATGTCAAGAAATCGTGCCTTTGCAAAGCGTCCGGCTGTGAAGGGCTATTAAAGGTAAGTGGCGGCGGCGGCTGGCAGCACGCATGACAAAGCCGGTGACCACAGAAGGGCTTCACGATTCTCCACACCTCTTTTGGTCTCCATGGAAACAAGGACAGGAACGTTCAGGCTCACAAGAGCCGCGAATAGACCGTTACGAGAGAGGGGAGAGAAAAACATGCGTCCTGCTACTGGCATATCACAGACTCCTGGTCCAGATGTTTTCAACCCCCCTGGAATCAAAGTGTTGTTTGTACACTACAAATTCAGAATATGACGTTCTCGGTGCACACCTGATGCCTGATGTCTTTCCTACAAGCCTACAGCCGGAATAAAAAAATATGTCAGACACAACTGCGTCTGGCATATTTAACTACTTTCGGGCTGTGCTGCCAGTCATTTTTTAATCCATTTTAAGCCTAAACAGATTCCCCTTAAAAAGGATGGTTCATATTATTGTCTGTTTTAAGCACAGTCTGGCCTCGGCTGGGAAAATAAATGTGATTTTTATTTCAATTTTCCTTCAGTTCCAAAACAAGGATATAGACACAGTCTGGGGATGACTGTGTGCTTATTATAACTGTTGTAGTTCCCATAAAAAAAAAAAAACTGTTATGCTTCCACGAAGAGCATCTGTAAACTGTTATAAACACACTAAGACAGTGTTTGTTAAACTTTGCAGTCACAAAAGTGGGAAATGGCTTTCGCTGTCAAGCACATGCAAACAGTGGCAGCTCTGCAACAACCGACACTGAACCCTGGCTGGAATGACAAAGCGTTAGATTAAAATGTGCAGGTTTAAATCTATTTTTAGCAGACAGCTGGCCATACTGATGGGATATTTCGATATGAAATCTTGATGTACTAACAGCTGGGACCATCGTACTTAATTTATTGGATCGATGTATGCACAGTATATGACCTTTATCAATTTTGCTGACCTTTTGTGTTTACATGCATGTTTGCTTACAGAAGAATGACGCCAACAGTTTAGCTTACACGATGCCAGAACGACTAGCTATTGAAATGGCGCGGCAGCTAAGGGTTTGCTCACATATCGTTTATTGTTTTGGTTGTGTGGTTTTATTTTATTACAATAAATTTAGGATATTTTAACATTTTTTTCAATATTCCAAATCCAGTGTCTGAACTTCTGTGTTGTGCTGGAAGCCGGTTGTAAGTTTGCGTTAACAGACTCCATTTCCAAACTGACGTTAGCTACTGTTGCTCTCCATTAGCGAAGCAGAGAGAGGCACTGAGACGAGGCACTCGAGAAGTCACATCCTTGGGACTGTGGCAGAAAACCTGACACGAGTCCAAAGAAATCCAAAGTCCAGCAGCATTAAACAACTTCAACAAATAGTCCACAAGCTTGAAGGCAACTGAGAGAGACGGGAGGGTCTAAGGGTCTAATCTTCTCACATCTGGCCAATATAAAAATGTTTAATACATGAAAACTGGTACAAATTGTTACATAGAGCCCCTCTAAGAATAGAAAGTCCATTGTTGGGGATACGGGCGTGAATAATCTGTATACGATTTTAATATCAATATATTGTCTAATTCATTGCTCTATGAAAGGGCGTACTTGTATTATGGAGCTATTATATCACCATTACATCAGTGACATAAACAGGTCTTACAATTACTATTGTAATCAATAAGAAGTTATTGTGACAGGCCTACATACAGTTAATTGTTCATCTTAAATCTTTGTTTCATGCCGTTGCTGTTGCAGACCCTGACGAACATTTTGGCAGGCAAGAGATGATAAAGTATCAGTGGCTGACCCAGACAGACGAGGTGAGCCACTGAGACAGGGGCACAGACGGAGAGAGAGAGAGAGAGCAACAGAGAGGGATAAAGGAGAATGAGCGAGAGAGGTCTATCCTCGCCAACTGCAGGAAACACCATCCGCCTCAGCCGACCTGTATCCTGTGCTGTGACTCTCAGAACCAAAGAGGTGGACGGACATTTTCTCCGTCATATACCTACAGTAAGGAACACGTACGAACTCAATCACACACACTCTGGGGGCCTTGTTAGAGAGCGCTTGCCGGCAGATTCCAGATGCCACATGCTGGTCTGAGTGGCTGCTGGCTGTGCCAAGACAGGAAATAGACATCGGACTCGGTACAACACGAATATCCAGTAAAGTCTTGTGCGGCACAAACACACATCGTGACACCCAGACACACAAAGATAAGAGCGTTTCGACAACAACAGTGCTCTGTCTGCTTTACATGCAGTTTCCGACCTTCCTTCTCCCTCACCTCGTCTCCTACCACCCTCTCTCCATCCTCGCTGCCCAGTGATCTGGCTTGTCAGTAGGCAGAGAATGACGGGAGCTTTGATGTCGAGACAGTGTGTGTCTGTGCGTGCGCGTTACTGGGCTTCTTAGTCAAAGATTCTTGCCCTCCTTCAGGTTTTCACAGTTCCTCGCCGTCACTCTGAGGCAGCTGCGAGAAAATGAGCAGGCTGACAGTGAGGGAGGACGCTGAAGAGGGAGGAAAAACGAAAGAAGAAGGCAGCGAGAGAGAAAGAGAAAGAGAGAGCGGTGCGGTGGGAGGCGGCGAGTGTGAGGAGGAAAAAGGAGGTCATATAGTGGATAATGTTTTATTGCACTGAGCTGGAGAGTGTGAACGCCTGGAGGTGGAGGGTTTAGTTTGAGAGGCAGATGAAGATGGACGGACGGACGGGTAGATGGATAAATTGACAGCAGGAAGTCGGTACGGTGTCACGAAGTTACTGATCACGTGGGACTTTTGTTGTTCAAACGATCTTTTCTACTTAAAGACATCACCAACATCACATGAATATGCCACTGTTTGGGCCTCGGAGCCACTGGCTGTCATCATAACGCTTGTTTTTCTTCTTCCTGCAGAAAAGTCGAAGCCTTCAGAAATGTTCAAAGACTTCTCGAATTTCCAATCTATTTCATTACATTTTCTGTCAGACTGAACCGCTGTTGGGTTTGGCCTTTCTCACTCACGAGCTGCATTTTTATTCTTTCTTGCCTCTGGCACTCACACACACTCGCTCTCTAATCATCTTCTCTTAGAAATGTTGAGGTTGTGCGGTGCCTTTTTTGAATGGCGCACTGTAATACAGATTATCAGCAGTCTGACAGCTCCAATTAGCTGGTATTATAGATGGAATAATAAGGTAAAGCTCCACTGTAGAGCGCAGATCAGTCCTCCTTTCCAATCTCATCCCCGGTGACACTGGAGAAAATCCCCTCTGATTTTCATATGAAACACTCTGCAGTAGGCTAATCTAACTACAAAGTTGGATGAATCTTTCATCCAAGATGAGCCACCAAAGAGGGTAACTCTCGGTCCTGGCCTCGGATGCCTCTGGTACTTTTTTCTTGTGGTTTTCCGTGATTAATCAGACCCGAACAGTTGAACATTATAAACCAAGTCAGGCGCTGATTTCAAAAACAGAGCAGGAGGCACGTTAACTTAATTTGCCTCCTTCTACCACGCTGTCAGCCACATCTCTTCAGCTCTCAGCACATTACCCAGTCACAAGCCCATGTAGGGTCAATACTAATGCTGTCTTTATGCGATTCAAGCTGTGACTGTGCTGGTAGAGCAGACATTAGCTGCCAGTTTCAGCTGGGAAATACTACTTTCTCTGAAACATATTGGCATATTTAAGAAACACAGAGGCCTGGGTGCAGGGACGTCTTTACAATGATGATAATCAGAGAACTATGTCTGTGTTGATGTGATTGAATTCAAAACCAGATTGAGAATGACATACCTGATTAAGTTAAATTCCAGCAGTGCAGCCCTGTGGCGGATAGTAATGTGGAGGGCGGCACTCCTTTGAGATCACTGGATAGATGATATGTGGATAATTAAAATATGCAGCTTGAAATGTCTTTCTGGACATGCTTCTTTGGGTAAGTAATACATTTTTAAACATTTTTTTGCCATCTGGACGACTGAAGTAGGGCATAAGGGGAACCCTGGAGACGCCTCAGTAGTCAGTTACTCAGGAGGTTCGCATTAAACTTCAAGTCAAGCTCGTGACGGAGCGCCGCTGAGTAAAGGCACCGACAGACAATAGGTGTTATAAGATCATTGCATGCCACACTCAGTGAGATGGTTCTGTTGCAATCTGTGTCACAATGTACGACATCAGTTTTGAGGAAGGCCAAATGGTGCGTTGATGGTTTGTAAATGTTTGGACCACAATGTAAAGCAAAACGTAAATCCATCCGGGTCTCTGCCGCCACGTAACTGAGTCCTCTCTTAACATCATGCTCCAAAAGTGATAATTCTCCAAGTCATTTTTTATTTCATAGTCAGCGCTAATGTTGCTTTACTTCCAAACAAAAGGTGATCTTCCTCCAAATCCGTGCGCCCACGCACAAGCCTGCTATCTGGCTGACAACACCACAGGAAATCCCACCAAATAAGACCAGTATTTATCAGCCTAAATAACACATTTGGTAATTTATACTGGAGAATCGGGACATTCAACACTGTCTGCAAACAACACTTTGCAATTACAAACAAAAAAAATCACAAAACACTTTGTCCACGTCCCCCTTCTGAGTAGGTGTTGCAACAGTGAATTACATTGAAATTGCATTTATTTTCATGGCTGTGGAATAAAATGAGTATTTCATATTATTTAATATTTTTGAAGGTAACAGAAGTCTTGCATAATAGCAAATCATGTGCAAATCAAAATCTCTTTAAGTAGCATGTCTGGACGAACACTAGAACAGAAGAAATAAGTCTCATGTTACCTTTACAGCAGAAAGATGAATACATCTCCTGGTGCTTGTTGAGCTGTGGTCACTGATCAATAGACAATCATATGTTACAGAGGACTCGAGGGGTTTTAGGCTAAAGTCCTGTATGGTGATAATTACTGGTGACGGATGCATTGTTCTGCAGAAAAAGAAAAAAATATTTAGATGAAGATATTTTATCTTTAGCTCTCAATTGTGCTATTGTCTATCCCGTCTCTGCCTTTGTTTCTGTGTCGTTTGCATGCCTCTGTAACAAGGAAACACACACAGACACACACACGAGCAGCCATGACGAATAACATTATCAATCACAGCCATAGTGAAACATAGGTCTTTCCAGAACCCCTCAATCCCTCTCTGTCCTGGCCGGCGAGGAGGATGTCTCCATTGTTTAATGACACACTGAGGGAGGAAATGGGTTTCTCTTTGTTCCCCTACAACTCCATTACTGTCTACATGGGTGTGCAGTTCCGTACAAAGCTGACAGGACCACATCATTTAGTAATTTTTGACTCTATTTTTTTTTTCTTTTTTTTTGGCGCTGATCTTGTCTTCCCACTCGCTTTTTATGTAACACCCTCCTCTGCGACTGTATTTAAGAGGGCAGTTGTTTTTTAGACAGGATTTCAGTTCAGTGTTGGAGGATTCAGGTACACGTACCGTAATTCGTCCCTGTATAATGTTCAGATTCATCTATCTTACTCCTGACATTGTTTTCCTCTTGTTAAGGCACTTAATATTTAATATCGGGGATGTCCACATTGGTAAGTCTCCCCCTGTACACCTTGAATGTTTGCCTTCAGTTGTGCCCGGGTAATTGATGATGGATGAAGCAATCATAAAGAGTTCCCAGCTGGTAAATTATGGCCCGGCTTATTCTCTGTGGGTAAACTAGGCCATCTGGGATGAGCTATAACTATGAAAGCAATACTGGTCCACGCTGGGCTAGACAGCAAGGAATTCTCAGCGGTGATTTATTCATGACACAAGTGGGTGAAGACTCATGCTTCCTCTCTCCTCCCTCCGCTCCCTCTTTTCCCAGCTGCCTCCTAGACAACATCACATCATCCTCACATCCTCTCCGCTGTATCCTGCCACCATACTGCCCACGTGCCCCCTCCATCCCTCCCTCCCTTCATTTTCTACCTACTCATATTAATCACATCAAATCACCCAGAGCCAGGAGCAATTCATTCTCACTCCCCCTGCATAGACTGAATGTTTAGAGACTATTTTAACTGCATGATAACATAAGAGTGTTGGATTTCGAAAAACAGGTTATGAAGCTATGACCAGATGATAGATAACTTAGCTTCCCATAAAGCATGGAAACAGTGGGAAAGATCATATCTAGAACATCATAGTGAGTGTAGCTTCAGGACCCTCATTGAAGCTGGCCAGTCACAACTTTTTAATGTTATACTTATAAACTCAGACTCAAGGAAGTAGACTGGTCGTTGGAGAAGTTATCCTTTCAATCACCTGTTTAACGTAACACAAGCCATAAAGCTATGACATCACAGCAATGTGATTGGTCAGTTACAAGAGGTTATGTTGTGAAACATTTCTTGACTGGGACAAATAACTTCCTGGAGTCTCTGCAGCTGGAAGGCAAATGTTCTGGCCTTTAGACAGCCTTCATATTTAGACAGACAGATATGAGAGTGCTGTCAATAACTCTATAACAACTTTAGAAAAACATTTTAACAAAAGATAACATCACACATACATCTGGTGGGCCCCGCCTCTGGGCCGGACCTAGTGTCTTTCTTGCATGCCTCGAGACAGCCAATCACCACCATTATTAGATCTAGGCACAACAGGAATGCTGACTGCTTATTGGCTCACTGACACTGATGAGATAAAGTTATTGAATTTTGGTGCCGAATGACAAGATATTCTTTTGTTATTACAGTCAAAGCTATAAAAGTATCAAAGGTTTGATACTCAGCCCTAAGTGCAACATGCACTAAACACTGAGTTCGCCTTTTAGTCACCACTTTTCTCTATGTTATTATGTTATGTTCTCATTTTAATTAAACTAGTCGCTCTGTATGTATCTGCAGCTGATGACAGCTGTCTGTATCACCTCTCGAAAGATGTCCAGGTTGTTCCATTAACAAACACACACATACACACACACACACACACAAAGGTCCAGAGGGTGTCTCATTAGCGGACTCACACCCTCACAGCTGGAGGTTGTCACATTGGGTGTGTACTGTCACTGACCACAGGGCAGGAGAAGCCCTGTGACCAACCCACACACACACACACACCAGCTTCTGCAAAATCACTGAGGCCTTCCACACCATACACACACATGCACACACAACACACAGGCAAAATCAAATGGAAACAAATAACATATATATCCCTGAACAACTCCCACATGCCCCATCCAAGCCTCAGGCAATGCTACTTTCACGCTTCAGCTTATTGCAAGCCCAGTAAACACAGTTGAAGAACAGTGAAGGTAAAACTGGCTAGATGGCACTCAGCGCTGGGACCGTGATCAATGATCAACTTTACAATTTCCACTTCTTTTTTCCACCAAGCATCAAACCTTGAGCTTTTCAGTGTCAGAAAATGGCGCTTATACAAATCATTCTCTAGAGTGACAAGAGAAAATGCCTGTGTCATGCAGTGTCGACAGAGAACACAGAGCTTTTCAAAAATCTTGATATGATTGTCAACCTTCGCAGACATTGTTGAGCACTCCCACGTAGCAGTAGCTTCGACTTGAAGCCAACTTTCTGTCAAGGTTTTCATCGCAGCTGCTCAGGAATTTCTGTTTGCCGGTTAGCAGGAAGCATTTATCGCCATCAATCAAATCACTATCTGACGCTCGTGCTGTTGTCTGACAAACACACAACAAAAACATGCCAATGACAACACTTTTCAGCCTAATGGAGACACAAAATAAGCGATGGCTTGGGGGAAAAGATACTTGCATATCATCAGGAATCTGAAAAAGGACAGTGAAAGCTGTTCCAAGAGCTTTTTCATTTAATGGGCCATTACATCACCGCTGTTTGTACAGCAGAGATCATAAATGGAGGAGCAACATATTGGGATGTGTGTTGCTGAGTGAAGCAGGTGTTTTGGAAAATGACGCATCCAACCACTGCCGGCTACTCATTAAAGTCAATGATGTGGGGAACGGATGGTACAGAGAGGAGAGGATGTGGTGAGAGGTGCAGTGAGGTTTTTCAACATGGTAATAAAGACTTCGATTGTCTGAGCATGAATAATTCAAGTTTGCTTATAGCAGCGTACGACAAAGAAACAGTCTTAGGTCCAGTTCAAAATGTCTCAGGGCAAATGGAGGCCAAGAGAAACAGCAAGCAGACGGGCAACTTTTGCTCCCCCCCCCCCCAAGGAGAAAGGAATACCATCGTATGAAAACCACATCGGTCTGTCTGTAACAGATATTGGGTTATCGATATCAATATCAAGCTAATCCCGTCTGTCTGGCTCCTCCACTCTTTGGCTGCGAGAGTAAAGGAGAGAGGAAGTGATGAGGTGAACACTTTTGTTCTTCCACTGAAACCTGACAAATGTCAAAGTTTGACTACAGCAGCACTGAGATGATTTCCAGAGTTACGTTGCACTGCGAGAACACTGTATTGGTTCCATCGCTCCGAACCGAAGTTCCTGGGAATGTGGATCTCCTGCATGCCTGCGGAGATGTATCTAAGGGTGTACATGTGAGCATTCACCTGCATGCATTCTTATACTCATCCACTTCTCCTACAACTGCTCTCCTCCCACTCTCTCTCTCTCTGCTTAACATCTCACGATCCCCTGTGGTTTCACCTGTCGTGATTCTCTACGCTTCACTTTCTTTTAAAGACATGATTCTCCCAGTCTTCCCCTGTCTCTCATCCATCATCATCATCCTCTGTCTCGCCTCCTACTTACCTACTCACTCCTTCCAATCCTCTTCCCCGATGCTACTCAACCATCTGGCCCAGGTGATGTTGCCTTAGGGCTCACATTACAGTGCCGTCATCCCTGAACTGAAATCTAAAAAGGGGAGCATTTAATATGGTCCTCCCAGGTGGTATACTTCCCTCCACCCCCGCACTTCTTCATGGTGCTGTTTCAAGAGCCCCACTGGCAGGGTTGCCCCTGTGGAAGGCCACCGGAGAGCCTGGGAAAAGCCATAAAAGCATGAATAAGGGAAGTGTAACATTGTGGAACACCTGAAGCTGACGGCTGGACGGGCCACTATTCATGGGAAGTTTTTTTTAAACCTGGTGAAGGTCTTTGTACCTTCATCTTTGTAATGTCTTTTTAGAAAATCTATCCCTGATTGCAAGTGATGTGAACAGTGTGGGAATTTTGTTACTGACTGGATCAGTAAAATGTGTGTGTGTGTTCCTGTACACTGAACAAAGAGTGGACCACATATTTAACCAACAGATTATAGGGACATGTTTGGGAAGTGGGGACATTTTGCCTGGTACTCACTTCTACAAAGGGCTGTTTCAGGGTTAAGACTCTGTTTTACAGTTATGGTTGCTATTAGGTTTAGTTCAGAGTTGGGATAAGGATTCAGGTTAGGCATTTAGTTGTTAGGGTTGAAGTTATAGAAAGGGGCTCGGGAAGACATTATGTCATGGTGAGTAGGGGTTAGGGTTAGACTTATCGTGTTAAGGTGAAAGCATCACAGGGTGAATTTAAAGATGGGTATAGGGTCCAAACAACAGTGTTGGTAATACGGGGGAGGCAGTATGGGAGTGGGGTGGCTGTAGCTCAGCGGAGCAGGTCGGTTAGTGACCGGAATGGTTTAAATCCCAGCTCCAGGCTGAGCTGAGCTGCATGTTAAAGTGTCCTTGAGCAAGATACTAAACCCCAAATTTCTCCTGATGTGCGGTCGGCACCTTGCTTGGCGGCCTCTGCCATCAGTGAGGGCCCTGCGATGAGCTGGCGACTTGTCCAGGGTCTTGCCCTCGCCCAGAGACAGCTGGGATTGGCTCCAGCAAAAAAAAAACATAAAAGGGATAAAGCGGTTACAAACAATGGATGGATGGATGAAAGTATGGGAGGGGCAGTTGGCACACCAATGTACACCGCCACATACATTTTGAGGCAGTCATGAAACTTTACAGGATTGTAGATGAACTCATGTCTCATGTAGTAAATACTGATGGGTCGGAACTTCAACATGCAGCTGATGTCATTCCTTCACAAGATAGTCAAGTTGAACTTGCAGCTCTTGGTGAAAGTGAGGGTGACAAGTGACTTGAATCAAGAGACGTGTACTTTATAAACATGAAATAGAAAGCATGATGTTTTCTTTCCTAAACCTGACCAAACCCTGGACGTCGGATCTTGCATCTAAAGAGCTGCACTTTCAACATCCAACAAACATCGCAACCATCTACAACTACGACTTCAAAGCAGCACAAAAATGAGGCACTTTGCACTATATAATATTGCTTGGCAGAGTGTGTCTCCAGGATGTCCCCCTCACCAAGTTTTCCGGTAACAGTTTGGCATGAATAGCGCTTAATTGGCAACTTGCTCTACATTTCAAAATATTGCCTCAGTCGGCAGCTATCTCCAGACTACCTGGGTTTAAGAGGAAGCCAGGATCCTGCTGTTAAGTGCGTCTTAAGGCTGGGAGCCAGCAGAGGGGTCTTAACATGTGACCTGTTTTTTTAAGAGAGACTGCACCTATCTCCTCTGCCGAGGATTACACAGTTCATCTTTCATTTCATTTACCTTTTTTTCTTCACTAACAAGCTTCAACTCTTTATCCTGTGGAGGAAGCAGGAGTGAGCCATCTGGCTTGGCTCCACTGTGGATGAATTCCTGATCTCACAATACATCATCCGACTCAAATAAACAACACCTGTGAACCAATGGCACAATAAGGGAAGAATACCCCTTTTCTTTATTTCATTTTGATGAATGTATTTCTTTTAATTCAAGAAAAAACATTGGGTCTTCTTTCACAGGCACCATTCAGGTCCTCATGGGGCCACTGCTCTGAAATCTGATACTGACATCTAGACTGGTTCCACCCACCACCATTTGCTGTGTGCATTTTATTGTAAATAAATACAATCAGCCTGCACATCAAACAGGATGAAGAGCAATTTGCATCACGCGAGGAGATGTCTTTCACGTGGGACAAAGTGTGGGAATAGTGTGATCTTTTGTCAGCTCTTACACGTGGATGTTATGTTCCCTGCATCTGTGGTGCTAATTTTTCGTGAAGAACAATTAACAGCCGGAGCATCTATGACTCAGTTCATTAAAGTAACTGCTATAAATAAACCGGCGATTTTTAAGCCTTCTGCTTATGTTGATTTTGGCTGCTTTCATGCATTTGCACATGAGCTGTAGTAAAAGCACTGATATTAAACAACTGAGAAATAAGGTGAGACAACGCTGCGGTCACGACAAGGTCGCCAGACAACACAGTGAGCATAAACCACTGTTATTGCTTTCGGCACAGAACAAAAGCTTTTGTTATCCCGAGCTCTGTTGCATTTAACAGTTGCCATGGCGACGCCGAACCAGGAGAGGCTTAAGGAGGATCCCGAACTCGATAAAAAAAAAAAAAAAAAAGGGGTTTCTAAATCTGACAGTGGAACTCTCTATTTGACTTCCTCCCTTTTTCTTCCGTTACTGACTCGCACTGTGGAGTCCTTTTGAAGACAAGAGGGAAAGAGGAGAAGAGGAATGGAAAGAGCACAACGGAGCGAGATGTAAAGAGCCTTCCGGACGGAGCTGTGGGAAACGGAAGAGGCTGCGGGAATCAGGCAGCAGCGACTGCCAGCAGAGAAAATACCAGTAGAGTGGATATGAAGGCACGCATTATTACATTGTAGACATCTCAAAGCAACAGTCTGGGCCACCAAGCAGCGCAGGTTGAAGACGTTTGGCCTTTCTGCATTCAAATTTGGTCGTGATTCAGCAATTTCATTCACATGACCCGGCTGTATATTGATTAAAAAAGCCCATGCATAGAATATCATTCTGCACTCCTTAAGTTTAATATTCAGACTGGCCTCTTTTTTAATCACATACGGGGGTTTCACATGTGTTTATTAGACACCCACCTCCTGATAAGAGTCCAACACTGGCTCTAGCTGTTTCTTACAGGGAGAGAAACTCATTTTAAATTGCGCTGAGCTCTCACCGCTATCGATTCATTCTCGCCGACAGAACATAAAAAAACTAACCGAGGCATTTCCTCAAATTGCTGCCTTTTGTTGATTGAGGAGGAGGCATGGATGGATAGAGTGAAGAGCGACAAGCACTTGTTAGGCCTTTTTTGTTGATTAGGTCTGGTTCAACAGCCTTGTTAGTTGGCCATGCAAGGCCACTCTATTTCTGTCTGTGCTTGTGTGCTTCTGTTTGACGGTACTGTATATGTGTATTCATATTAAAGCCTCCTCGAGCGTATAAATGCACGTCTTTGTCTGACAGCAACAGCTGCCTCAGGTTTGCATCCAGAAAGCTGACTTGTGATTAAACCAGCGAGCCATCAGCAAATCAGTCAAATAACTGGTCAGTCAGCATTGAACCAGTCAGGCAGTGAGCGAACAGTCCTGCAGGGCTCATAAGGGCTTGAAAAAGTTTGTACAAAAATAATTACAGCTGTTACAAAAGGCCACACTAGAGGGTGTAGTGCAAAGCTGACCGTCAAAGGGAGGGGCAGCAGAACAATAAACATAAATATATGGATATAATGGCACACATCATCAGATAGTCCCTGTTGAAAGGAATTCATATATCTTTCACAATGGACAAAAAGCCAATTATTGTATAAACAATGAAAAGAAAAGTGAGAGAGAGAAGTTCAGACCCTGGTTACTTTCTCACGTCCACACACCTGGTGGTGGGCGCGAGCGTCAGATCGACGGTTTTGGAAGATTAAAGAAATTGCAATACCAGACAAGTGTGCGAGGAGCGGGACTTCTGAAGCTCCTGGCCCCTTTAATCTCCCCCTACAGCAATTCAGAGATCAAGGGAGAGCTACTGAGTGACAGAGAGGGAAACACTCCTCCTTCACACCTTCTTCTTCCCTTCCCCTTCCATGTACTCCTCTGTCACTCCCTAAATCACACCTCACTACTTCTTCACCCCTCTCTATTTCACCTCTTTCTCTCCCATCCACATCCCTCTCTCCCTTGGCTCTCTGTCTCCTTCTTCACCTCATCCCTCTCTCCCTCCATCCCTCAGCAGAGAGAGAAGAACATGGATAGTTAATCTGGGAGTGATGGAGCTCTGACAGGCTGACCCCTCTGCCCTCTCCCCAGGGCATGCAGCTGTGCCCTGGCTCCGCGACGCCTACCTCCCCAAACACACATCCACACAGAAACTGGCAGGACTACACCCACCTACACACATGCATGCATACATTTATAGAGCTACTGAGGGAGCACACATGTGCACTTACTTACACCTCCACACTCTGATAGAGCACATGTGCATGTGTGCGGCTTTATATAAGTCATCACATTTCTGCGCTGGGCCCAGGATGTGCGGCAGAAACAAGGAATGTCAGGTGTCGGGGAATCACAGGTTAGAGGATTTTTCTGGCCTGATACCAATATCAATACTTAGGTTCGATGGATTTTTCTGGCGTTTTATGTGTGTATGTGTGCTGCTGCAAAAGTTTCTAGACTAAACTTGGCATCCACCGAGAACAAGTTCTGTAGAGTTAAATATAATCCTGCATTCGGGGCGCCGTTTAGCTCAGTTGGTAGAGCGGGCGTCCCATGTACAGAGGCTTTGTCCTTGCTGCAGCGGCCCGGGGTTCGAGTCCCAGCCTGAGGCCCTTTGCTGCGTGTCACTCCCCCTCTCTCTCACCCTTATTCCTGGTGTCGCCTGAGCTGTTCTCTGAATAATGCTAAAAAAGGCCCCCAAAAATACATATATATAATCCTGCATTCATTATTAAGCAGGTTTGACATTTGAAAAGCTTTTTTTAATGTTTCATTTTGACATTTAATCACGTTTCATTCCTGCAATATCATAACACACGTTTGAAAAAAAAGATGTGGCACGTATTTTGCTGAACACATTGGTTCTTCATTTAGCAGTAGTGCTACTACTAATGAGTATTTTAATTATTGATCAATCTGCAGAATACATTCTTAATTCATGAACTAATCATTTATGAAATAATGCAAGCTCTGGGGTCTGGGGTCTAGTTTCACTGAGGCATTAAAGAAAATAATGGAAACTCTTCACACTGGTGAAGTGACTGTGGCTCAGGTGTAGAGCCAGCGTCTTGTTATCAGAAGGTCACTAATTCGAATCCCCCGGTCTCCATGTCAAAGTGTCCTTGGGCAAGATCCTGAACCCCAAACTGCTCCTGATGTGCTGGTCAGCACCTTGCATGGAAGCCACCGCCATCAGTGTGTGAATTACTGTAAGTCGCATTCTAAATGTAACTAGAGCGAGGGAATCTTCGGCGATGATGGCGACTTACATGATAAGTCAACTATCAAAATATTGCTGATTATTTTTTGTGGTTCAGCTAATCAATTAACTGCAGCAGCATGCTGTATTTCCTGTATAAGCTCTCTCCCCAATCAGCCCTTAAACCATAACCTGCCCCTCTTGAGGACTTTTTCTGTGCCAGGTCCATTAGCCTAATCTGAAAAACAAAAGCAGCACTTCGCTTGCTCTCTCTCTCTCGCAGTCTCCCCTCACACAACCAATGCGCACATACACTTCACATCTTCCATCAGCACATTCACCAGTGCCCTGCTGTTATCTTGGGGATGTAATGTGCCATTTCTCTTTGAAAGCACTGTCACAGAACGGCTTATTTCGCCAGTCCTCCAGACGCGGGGCTCTCTGTCTCTGGCAGGGTTTTTCCAAGCAAGACAAAGAACAGAGCTGCCTGAGCCTTGCTGCCTGGCTGTCTCATTAGGAACGAGACAACAGAGGCAACACAAAAGAGAGATGTACTCATTCCGGTGAAAAGTGGAAGCATGGGGAAAATGAGCCAAAGTCATCCATCCTTTTTACTGTATTTTCTGTTTGTTCATTTCTATTTCTGAAAGCAAAATGACAGCAACAAGTAAACGAGATCTTGTCCCGCTTTAGTGGTTTTATGACTGTGAGATCTACTGCGACGAGTGGCAGCAGGATACACCGACTCTGGAGAAATATGATCCTGTTTGTGGCAGAATTTAGGTGTTTCAGTGATTCCACAATCCTCAACTGTCCCCATCCATCAGCGTGTTTGACAATAACAGCTCTGCTTAGGTCTTTCTGACAGAAAAAACCCCATCGTCCCTCACACACAATCGTTACACAACCTTTGGAAGTGTAAACATACAGCACATCTTGCAGTTAAGGGCCGTTTATTTTGGGAGGATATAAACCTGGTAAAACGATGGTGTTTCTCGAGCTATGTAAGCACCTCTTATATAACAATGTGTTTGGTTTGCTGAGGATATTTATTTGGGAAAAAAAAACAAAAAACTTTTTGTCCGCCATCCAAGTCTGAATATGAATTGAAATCAGAAGCGCACAGATCCTCTATTAATCCTCGACTCCTCGTTGGGTATAGGCTATTGTATATAAACATATGATATAGTTTACATAACTGTACGTGGCGGTTACGTAAGTCTCCAGATCTGGGTAAATAAAATGTATCTTCACTGTCCTGATAATATAAACGCTTCCTTTAGTCGCTCAGCGGAATTTTGTTGAGCATAGTTTTTAGTTATTAGGAGTCTGGAAGTGCGATACGTCCGTGCAAGTCCCCGGTGGTCTTTTTATCTTGCAGACACATTTTCTCCCTTATTGCTGTCCTCTTTTTGTGCAAGAAAACTGTTCTATGTCCAATTTAAGCAGCTAAACACACCAAAAACCCGTCAGCACCAAGAGCACAGCGAAGCCAGACGTCCAGTGACAAGCATGTACTCCACGCACACACACACACACACAGACACACACACTTGACCCAGCCGTAGCTCCTGTGTGCTCCGACTAAATGCAGCGGAATTCCTGTTAAAACAGCGAGTGTGTGTGCGCGTGTTTGTGTGTCTGCGTGTTATGTAAACCTCATTATCTCTATCACTACATCAAATTCTTATCATTAAGCCGCTGCGGGATCATAGAGCATTTGGCAAAACATCAAAGTGCTACACAAACTCGAAGCGCTCGCGACGGCACACACACACACACACACACACACACACACACACACACACACTGATAAGGAACATTACACAAAAAGGGAAACACAATATTGTGTTTGGTGTTGATTTACGACTCCCGTCTTAATCGGGAGAAGTCTGGGACCTTGAGTCAAAAGATGTTTGATTGTATCCTTGAGCCCCCCCCCTCCCCATCCTTACACACACACACACACACACACACACACACTGTCACACCAGCTGCCTCATGAAAAATATATTTCTGTTCTGGCCACCAAGTTCACCAGTCCACCCCCTCTTCACTCTCTCTCTCTCTCTCCCTGCCTGCTCTCACCCCTCGACATCTTTCGCTCAGAACAGAAAACTGGTTGCCATGGCTACAATCATTAACACATCTGGCATAGTCATCTGGCGTGCACATGCGCACAGAGAAAAATACACACGGACACACATTTGGTGCGCCCGCACACACGACCAACAAACAAACAGCATCGATATGTAAAAGCATTAATATGCAGCACTTTTCGCCGCCCTGGTTTCAGTTTCACGGCTGCAGTCTGGAGCTGGGGTGGGAGAGATAACAGGCCGAGGCTTGTCGGGGGAAACGCATCGTCGGAGAACTTTGGGCCTCAGTGATAATCCTATTGGTGAATTTTACCCAACCCTCCTTCATCTTAATCCGTGGGGAAATGGAGTCGATGTGGAGAAGAAGAACCGACTCCTCTGATATTAAACGTTCTGCCTCAATACATTATTCAAACTTCATTGTCTCTTCATTGTCTCAAACTTGCAGTTATTTTGTATATATTCAAACTTGTAGAATATGTAAACATTGCTGTAAGCGTCCTCTTTACAAATTTGTCACGTATACACAATATTGGATTTTCGCCGATATCCGCTATGCTGATATTTTCCAACTCATTGTGGCCGATTGCCATCGCAGATACTAATATATGCACAGATTCTTAACAGCAGGATTTATGAGAACATCAAGTCTCTCCTGTAGTGGAATTAACATATTTTCATGTTGACTCTTATTGTGCATGAGCTGCGGACATGAAATTCTTGGCAACATAAGAGAGCTAATAAATCAACTGTTCATGTTGCGTGCACATAATTAAAGATGTTATAAGTCCTTTGTTATATATTTTGTTGAGTTGTGTACTGACATTCTCCCAAATAACCTGAATAACTATTCGGTTCTGTCAGGTCAAAGAGGTCGCCATCACGAAATATATTCCCTGAACATATATTTTCACAAACATTATCTTAATATTTTTCCTTTTTTATATTCATACTGTTCTGCTCAACAGTTCTATATCAGTTTGTTCTTGAGGTAAACAAAGACTGCTCACATTTATTAGTTTTCAACAGCCCCTACACCACTAAATGATTTCTCTTTGTGTTAACGTTTCATTACCGCACTCAGTCGTTTGAACATCTTGTCTCCAGACTGACAGCTTTGCCACTGAGGGTGGCAAGTCAACATAGCTATAAATAATTTAAAGAATACGTTTTACTTTCCCAATAACAGATTCAGTCAGCCTTGTAAAATTTATAGTGGCTGCTGTAACTGTGCGGTTTTGCTTTGTTGTGGTCTTCCCCTGTCCTACAGTCCCCTGATCTCCAGGGCCACCTCCGATGTAGATTCAGCCCCGTGCGAGCCTGAATGATCTGGAAAATACTCTGTGTGTGTGTGTGTGTGTGTGTGTGTGTGTGTGTGTGTGTGTGTGCGTGACCGTGTGCATTTTGTGACACTGTTAGTGCACGATCAGTGGCTGTGAGCACCAAAACACATTTATCATAGGCTGACACAACAGCATGGGAGGCGCTTTTAATAATGCTCATGCCACAAACAGAAACTGCTCGAGGTGTTTAACTGTGGACCACAAGCTTAAAATCACACACACGCAAAAACCTACATTCCTCTTCGTGAGTCAAAACACGTTTCCGTGGCTCCGCAGAAACACCTTTAATTAAACGCCAATATAACTCCTGAGGAAAACAACAGGACAACTATGCATATGTTACATAGGGTGCATGTGTCTCTCTCACACACACACACACACACACACACACACCACACACAGCTGTGGAGGAGTTTGACAGTACAACAGATGCCTGTGCGGTGCGTGCATTCTGCTGCCCCCACCCACCCCAACCCCTGAGGACATCCCCATGCCTCCCATTATACTCTCTCTCTCTCTCTCTCTCTCTCTCTCTCTCTCTCTCTCTCGCTCTCTCTCCACTTTACATACCACCGCTCGCCCAGCCAATCACCCAGAGCAAAACAACCAGACCGACCAGTCGCTGCTGCGTGGTGATCATAACAACTGGTGAGTGACAGGCGGCATTTCAATGGGCTTCTGGTAGCATTTCAGGTGAGGCTAAACAAACATTTCTCCCTCTCGTCAGAGCCACATGCGGGCTTCTGGAAGACGGAAAAAATGTGGAAACACTTGACAGAGAAAACAAACCAGGTGTACGGCATGCACTGTCAATGAACTCGCTCTTATATAATACAAACCTACTCTCCCAAACGTCCGCGTGGATCCAGATTTGGCCAGAGCAAATGAACGACCAAAAGAAATCCATTAAAAAGCAATTAAAACGTGATCAAACACAGCCTTCAGTCACTTTACAATGGGTTCATCAACCTCACTCATTAATCTCAGCTCATCACCTCTCACTTCTCCTGTTCACACACCTCAAGCAACAACTGAGCACAGGGAGACAAACCAAGACAAAGAAAGCTCTTCCCCTCTCTTACCTTTTTGCCTTTCTTCTTGCGATGGGCTGCTTTCCCGCCGCCTGCTTTCTCCTTAGCTTCCTCACTCATGTTCAGAGATCTCCCCCTGTTCCACTCCTCTCCTCACTTTTTTTTTTGTTTTAATCCAGCATGTAGGAGCTTGTGGAGTGGAGCGGCAGCGGCTGCTGTCTTCACTGGCGAAACGTTGCCACAGAAATGTCCATTCTGAAGCAGTGAAGGAAGGATTGTTCCATGCAGAGTGGGAGTGCGCGTGAAGAGAGGAGAGACTGGGAGGACTGTGCTGATGCTCTCTCTCCCTCCTCCTCCTCCACCTCCTCCTCCTCCTCTTCTTCCACTCCTCTTCCTCTCCACGTTCACAAACACACACACACTTGCGCTCACACACACACACGCGCGCTCGCCGAAGGTCCACTCCCACTTGCTGCCTTTGCCGTGCGCAATTGGCGACTCTCTCCGGCGCACTCAGAGGCAGGGCGTGGAGGCAGGAGGAGAGTGGGGAGATAGAGGAGGAGGAGGAAGATGAAGAGGAGGAGGATGTGGAAGATGAAGGGAAGGAAGGAAGAAAAAAAAAGAAGTGTATTCCTGGCTGGATGTGGTGCTGCCTACCTGAGGCTGGAGACTCTCAAAGAGAAAGAGACAAAGACGAACACCCAAAAAAATGGGATAGGGGAGGAAGAGCAAGAGAAGCAGAAAGAGAGTGAGAAAAGGCAGAGAAAAAAAACTGGTTGGTGAGACAGAGAGAGGATGAGAGGAGAAGAGTGTGAAATGGTGTTACTGGTAAAAGAGAGAAAGGGCGCAAAGGCTGAGGCAGAAGAAGGGGGGCGTGATCCACACGGTCTCCTCACTCTGCCGGCTGGGTGATTTCTGCTGTTGCTCCCTGCACAGACGTTGTGATATGAAATGAGACTCTTCACTCCTCTGACAGGCCAGTAGAGAGACAGAGAGACAGGGAGAGAGAGAGAGAGAGAGGGAGGATCATTAACACGATGCATCAGGTCCTTCCAGAAAAGGAAGTCTCCCCACTAGCCTCTGCCAGCAGGATCAGCTTACTGGAAACTGGAACAGAACAGAACTGCACCCGCCACCGACTGACTGACTGACAGGGTTCATCGTGTTGAGGTTTGTGTGTGTGTGTGTGTGTGTGTGTGTGTGTGTGTGTGTGTGTGTGTGTGTGTGTGTAATAGAGACACACACAGGTGTAGGAAGAGGAAGCAGGTTGGTAATATCCAAACAATAATCATTAACATGCCTGCGTGACAGAGACTTTGAAGAGACGGAAAGACCACACCTTCACAGCTCCAACAAGCCACGGCACTCCACCAATGAAAAACATCTAGCTAATGGGGCAGCAGGAGAGCAAGTGAATCAGGGAGAGGTGGGGGGGGAGAAAAATGGGAACAAAAAGCCCTGGGTGACACAGAAGGAGAGATCAGAAGGAGGGGTGGGGTGAGAGACAGACAGGGGAGAGAAAATGACAGTGGGAGATGGCGAGGGTGGAAAAAAAACAATGTGATATCAGTGAAACAGACAAACCGAGGAGGCATGGAGAGGATGAAAGAACAAATGAAAAAACAAATGAGAAGCAGGCAGAGGCACAGAGAGGAAGGGTTTGTTTGTGATTGCCCTCCAAACAACAGGTTCTTTATTCTGGGGGGTATATTGCGGTTAACCACCTCTCCCTCCCTCCATCACCCCCATGCTGTGTGATGTCAATAAGGCCCTGGCTTCCCAACAGAGAGATTACAGCAAGCATCTCCAGACCTTTCTAGGAAAAATCACACACCCGACACCCACTCTCTGCTAGCTAGAGCAAGCGTCCGCATCACGTTCATCCGCAGGCTAGGACAAATAAAACCTGACAACAATTTGCTCCATTTGCAAGACGAGCAATCAAACTCCTAAGAAATTGATTTCCAAACTGTGGCTTTTGGCCTCCTGAGAGGAACCCATGACTTTTTGTGACCCGATCAGTCATGATCAGTTTCTACCTGATGTCACCCAAACCTGCGCAACATCCTCCCGGATTCATACCCCTCAATTTGATTTACAATCTGCAAATCATGATTTCTATATTGTTTTTATGATTTTCTGTACATGCAATATTTGTCGACAGTCTTTCTATCTGAGGAGAGCGATCCCATCTCTGTGGCTGTACCTGGAATCCTGTATCTAACATTGAATGACTTGAGCAATGACAATTATAGCGACAGAATGGCCAGGCTGATATTTCGACCACTATTATCTTGCTGCAGATATTGTTATCAGCGTATACGTCGTTTGATTAATAGCTGGGAATATCAACACAAAAATTCCAGGAACATTTTGAGATTAGGGCAGCGAGATATTTTACAATAAAATCTAATGGATTCTTATCAAAATAAAGACCAATATATATAACGGCCTATATATTTTTTGAAGCTCACAAATATATCTATATATCTATATATACTACCAGTTGTGCTATAAAGACTTTGTACAAAAAGGGTTGATCTCAGGTGCTTTGGAGTGTAAATTGAGCAGACATGCTTCATAATAAAAGTATTTTCAGAGGAAATCAAACAGAAATTTTAGACATATTAATCTGGATGAGTCTAGTTTTCCTGGAAGAGACGATGCTAAAATAAAGATTACAGTATGTCACCACACCCCCTTTGTAATGCCTCTGAAGGAGGATTTACATGTTGAAATATTCATGACTCTGTCTTTTACTTCAACAGGCGAGATCCACTGAGATATTCATTTCTTTTTCAAGGGGACCCTGGACGACTGATTTCCATGTGATAACTGGGTAAATGTTTGTCATTTTGCCTGGTAGCAAACAGGAAACATCTCGTTAGAGAAGGAGAACGGCGGGGGTCTGATGAATGTGCCTCAGTTTAGTTTACTTTCCCATCACCACTGGCTTTGCTGCTGTTTGTGTACAGAAACACAGCTCTGCTTCCGTCACTCCGCAGTCTTTCTGGCACAGGCTTCATTTCAAACTACTGAATTAAACCAGACTGAACGATTACATAATAAATAAATCAAACTGGTTTTATTGGGGTTGTATTTGTGATAATTATGAGTCACTGTGGTTAAGAATAACAGGTTTAACATGGCGCTTACCACTAAGAGGTGTTGCCAAAGTTTGTCCATGATCGAATTATAAGAGCGCATGTGATTGCACTTAATTAAAAAGTCACCATACCAAAGGATCAAGTTTAGGGTGATTCACAAATTCCTTCAAGTTCTATATATGCTAAGTAAAATCATAGTACTGTGCCAAAGTTGTCAAGGCTATCAATCCACTTGAGTCTTAAACGAGCGAACCAAGATTTACCTTCAGTGAAGGTTTCCTAACCCTAATGATGTGCTTTACCCGAGTGAAAGCTCACGACAGATTACTAGTTTAAGCACTGGTGGTGACATATGCCGTCCTCCAGTCAGGACCATCATCCTCCTCTCTGCCATCTCCTCCTCACTTCCACCTTCCCCCATCTTCACCACCAAGTCTTCGGAGTGAGAGGAGAGAGGGATTACACACGGCTTCACACGTTAATCTGCAGCTGGAAATGTTCTCATCACTCACATTTTGTGACGGTAAGTGTGTTTGTACAGTGGAGATGATGGGGATGTGTGCACGAGTTTGATTTCGTGGGTGCTTACAGTTAATGTGCACTGTGTGTGTGTGTGTGTGTAGGTGTGTGTGTGTTTCAGGGTGTGGTTCCTCTGACTCAGTGCCAGCAGCGGTTATTATTGATTGGGCCAGGGGAAGCTCCATCAGCGAGCTGCTTATTAGGCTTTATAAACCTCACACTTCACACTTGGAAACACTACAAAGCCATGCAGAATTTAAACCACATCTGTTTATCTCTTTTCGTGTCAACATATTCAGCCACCATGACAGAAATGTGCTCACTCTCTTTACTTTCTTACTTTCAAGAAAATTACTAATATGTTAAGATGAATCTTTATTATAACACACTGATGGATCTTGCGGTAATGAAACATTTTGGCCTTTTCATGTTTTTTTTTTGATAGGACATCTTAGAGAGATGACAGGAAACGGGATGAGGGAGAGGCAGGATGACATGCAGCAAAGTGTCGCTTATTTTCCTGTCATTGACCTGGTGGAGATGTTACCTGCTGGAGAGAGTCCAAATGAATCTTGTGTTGTTACTGCTGAGGTAATGCGTTAATGTTGAACTGTAATATAGCGCCTCAATCGCAGAAACATAAACTCCTTATTTGTGTTTTTTTAGTATACAGTTTCTACAACAACTATTGAGCATCTCTGCCTCATTTTGGTTTCGTTTGTCACCATCGTTTTATACATGCCTCTCCCTTCTGTTGTGCCAACTGTTAACTGGCATTAGAAACGGATGCTCACTTTTTTATAAAGCAATATTCGACTGGGAAGATGAGACATTTCAGTGCAAATCATTTCCATTTGTCCATCTCCAGAGTCCAACCAATATGTTGGTGAGCCGATGTTATCAGCCAGTATTGGTGTATCATAGATATATGGCTGCCAGCGTATATGTTGTTGGATATGTGTCGATATGATAACTTTTATTAGATATCATAATGCAGAAAAAGATGCTTTCGTTAGTTTATAATTATTCAATTCCCAGTTTATCATATCATTGATGTCATGAAATAAAGTTTATTATTGAACTGTAGAATATCCTGCCTGTGTAACACATCTTTGTCACGACAGTTTAACAACCACATTTGAAAATATGTGTATATTGGCCGATATATTAATATTTGATAATTAATCTTGCTTATTCAACCCACTGCTTTATTTTTTTAGCAAATTGCCAAAATTCCACATCATTACATAACTGTGTTGTCAATTCTTAAGAGTTAGCATTGCTGCATTTCCCATTAAATCGTGCTGCTACTGTACATTCAGCTTTATTTATCTTCAGACACACTTGGCTCGGCTTATTTGGTGGCTACAGCTGCTGACCTAACTTATAAACATGTGCACACACTATTCCTGCTGTACTGTTTAGAGGGGGGAGTTATATTTGGTGGGGATGTTGGATTTCCATATCAAAAGGGGTATTTTCTCTCCTTGCAGTAATCTGCTGAAGAAGCAGGCATAGCATCTCCAAACCAGCCGTTATGTCCCCAATAATTTAGCGCCAGGAACGAGAAGTAAGACGACGATACAGACAGAAAGACACACAGAAAGATGTACAGTCAAACGTTGTGCCATCTTTTCCCTTCAACTCTTGTTTTAATGATCACTAAACACTTGGAAGAACCATTTTTCTATATTCAGCCCACACTGTTTTTGCATTTTCACATCACATCCCAACACTTAGCAGCACTCTGTGTACTGTGCGTACTTTGAAGTGCTGTCTCGGGTGTGTGTGAAGGGGTGGTGGGGGTAGATTATCACTGTAAGGAGACACTCTCGTACAGTAGGTTATCTGTAAGGCCATCAGTCATCCGTGACTGCCAATCCATATTAAATGGTTTATAGTTACCGTATCATTTGTAATTACTTGGAAAAGCTCTAATGAGCTGCTTAATAATTACACTCTGAGAAAACTATCATGATATTGTGAAAAAAGTACAGATAGAACTGATTATAAAGGTTTTCTTTAGGATAGTGAGGAATATACAGAATGCAAAGGATAATATAGATTTGAATGTTTAATGAATGATAATAAAGGAATAACTTAACTAAACTAAACTAAAGTGTTTGTTCATAAATTGTAAGATGTTCATATGTCTGAGGATTTAATGACTACAGTTGGAACAATATTTGCTGATGAACGGGTGGAGGCAGACATGAAGTAACCACACAGTCTCCAGATTTATCTTAATGGGTCTTGTCCTTGTGGCAAGGACCAGACAATGTCATGGGATCAGACTGTGATCTTTTGGCCGCAGTTACATTTGTCATTAGTATGACTTTGATCATCCGAGCATGGTCAGACACATGAAGGGATGCAGAGAAATCTAATTTCGCTCACATTGCTCTCAGACCTCCAGAAGCAGAGCTGGAAGTAGTCGGCACAGAGTCGAGATTATTCACATTTTACAGGCAGTAAAAAAGAGATGTGAGGAGAAGGAAAATTTACGATTATGAAAAAACAAAAACCCTGACCCATGTCTTAATCTGATTTTTGGGACTGCGTCTTTTCATTCAGACCTCAGTATGAATGTGGCCTCCTCTTCTGACCTCTTCTAAAATATGTTGTTGAGGAAAAATAGCGAATAAAGCGAAATTTCTTACAACGAGACAAGGAGTCTATAGCCAAGCTACATGTAGCAGCTCTGCGACAGTCTGTAGGCACAGTGGTGCTAAATGTAAGCTAACGTACTCACAATGTCAATGCTGACTTGCTGATGCAGAAATGTTTACTATGTTCAACATCTTAATCTCGATGCTAAACATAACCTACAGCTGAGGCTGATGACAATGACATTACTTTTAGGTATAAGGTCACAAACCAAGTTACAGCCTGAATTTTTTGATCTCGTTATGGTACAGGATGAAAAGTTAAGGGAGCACCAGAGTGTTAACAATTCATCTTGAAGGGGGGCATGAATATGTGAACCAGATTTAATGGAAATCCACTAAATGTCGACTTCATGGAGGCAGAAGTCATTTGAATTAATTCGTATGGAAACCATGGACACTATGGATGAATACAGTAGTTTCAGACATTTCACAACAAATCCAAAAATGTCAAACTACTGGTGGTGCTACAGGTAAAGTTAGGAGATTTTAAACCCTTTTTACACAAAGAAAACTGCCCTTCATTACACATTAAACTGTGTTTACCCCCACCTCCTGTGTGATTTCGGGGAGGACGTCAGCTTTGAGGAAGCAAAAAAGGTAGGCAACTAGTGTCACTTTTAACATTAGCGTCCGGCAATGCTTATGGCATCACATGACAACAATCATTTGCTAAACCTATTATAGGAGGAGCTCTGGGATCTCATTGTTTCCCCAATTTTCAGACATTTTCTGCTGCTGTTCGTTTTTTGCATTAACCGCTAACTGATGCCAGAGAAATGCTTTTTAAATCCCTTGGTTGAGGGTTGCACACATAAGAAGTCGTTGAAACAAGAAAGGATTGTTTCTACCTCAGAGGTAGAACAACTATGACCTACAATTCTGTCTTTGTATCTGTTATACAGAACGGCGAGGTGGAATAATGGTGCAATATCCCCACGTGAAACAGGCCATGTAAAAGGAGCCTACAGTGAGATACATCCTATCTTCTGGGGGCCGTAAATGTCTAAACAATCTATCAATAATGGTTCAGATACTTAAATCTTGATCAAGTCGCTGGGCTGACTGACATTAGCATGCAAAGAGCTTGGCTAAAAACATTGAAAGGTACATTGATTGTGCAGATTACATGTGTCCCTTCAGAAATTCAGTTCTGATTTAACTCGTCTACATTAATCCAAAAAGCAACAGGAACAGAAAGCCTCCTCTGAAATGGCTCAGGCTTTGCTAATGTACATGTAAATTTGAGAAGAAATCTCTGCCACAACTGTAAGGCAGACATGTCAACCACCCAGGCTGCCACTAAAGCCACCCGATAAGCCTCCGCAGTGAAGTGTCTTCTCACATCCATCATGCTTGCGATCGAAAGTCTCTGATCAATGTGCTGTATGCAGAGGGCAGATAGGGCCTGACAGACAGCTCTACAGGGGGTTCCCATCCCTGACTCACGATGGGAGGGGCGCCATACAAATCAAGCGCCCCCTTCACTAAAAATCAATCATCACTTAAAATGAATGCCGCTCCCTCCATGAAAACAGCCCACCAATGAGTCATAGCAAGCCAGACGTCAATTCAATGACAGCCTTAGTGCACAAAATAACAGCGGATGCGACTTCCATCTTGCGTCGACTCACATTTAAAAATCGACTGGTGTGTTTATCTGTCATCAATAAATGTTATTACCCCAATCAGTCTGCCCATGGCAGCAGCTCTTGTTTTACTGCGGTGAGCGACAGATGATATGCGAAGTCAAGCAGCACACCACGGAAATGTTTTCAACATGTTACTAAACAAATTCGTATAAAAAATAACATTCTTGGTCATAGCAGCGTCCTACTGGCACTATGCTTTGTCATCTTAGCTATCTTTGAGTTGGCGGTGGCTGCCTGGATGACACCGTGTCATCTTCTCTGCTGATGTGGGAACTAAGCCTCTAGGCCAGGATAGATGAAACATAAAAATGGAGCACCATCCCAAAAGTGTAATACACACTGATCAAAAAAACTGGAGAGGAAAAATAATTGCCGCAATAAATTGCACACACAATTTCACTGAAAATATTTGCCGCATTGGTGGCAGTAAACTCGTGGTTAAGGTTTAAGACGGTGTGTCACAGCAAGACATGAAAACTCAGCCGACACATAATGAAGCACAGACGGAAAGATGATTCAACAAAGATCGACTAGAGAGCTCAGGAGAGGCTCAGACATACAAAGATCCACATGCATGCACATCTTGTACGTTTATCCTTATAAGCACACTACCCTAAAGCCGGCCAAGTCCTGAGCCATAAATGGCCTTGAAAAAAGAACAGAAAGATCAAAATGCCCTCTTAAATTCGTAAAACTGTCCACACGCCGAATCTCTAGAAGACAGAAATACAGGACCACACACAAACACATGCCCACAGCTCCTTTTAAACTGTACTCAGCCTGCTCAGAGAAGAGTGACGGGCTCGTTTTCAGCTGTGTGCTTTCAGGTACTGTGACAACAATGAGGGCTGAATTCAGACCTACTTTTCTTGGTAATCAGGTCAAGTCCGGACAGGTGCTCCCCGACTGATAAAGAGCTGTGAGGGTGGAGGGCTGCCTTTTTTTTTTAACTGACAATTTTATTCTAACGTTCGGGGAGTCATTTGTATTACGAGCCAACGTTAGCAAACAAATGAGCAGAGCAAGCAACCTGAATCCCTGCAGCGGGGAAACATCAAATCTGTTATTAAGCTTTGATCTATTAGGATTTATTTAGGAGAGGAGAGGAGAGGAGACGAGAGGAGACGAGTGTTGACAGCAATCAACTCTCCTCTTATTGTCCTTCTTACTGTCTTTCTTTTCAAGGACATTATATAATCAAGCAGACCAGAAAGCACAAAGCTTACAGTCCTGTTTATATTTGCGGCAGCTTGTACAAATATTAGGAATTATAACATTATTGATGCCGTACAGTAATCTTACATAATCGGTTAAATTATTCACATTTGCATCCCCGTGCTGAAAAAACTCCAAACCAAACACAGCCTTTGTTCACGCCCTTCAGAAAGACACACGTCAGCATTTTTCTGATCCAAAGCCACCGTAGAAGGAACGACGTCACCTTCCAAAAATGTGAAAAATCCTTGTTAAAATAAATCCTTTTTTTACGATCAGCTAAACCAGGGACGACTCAGGACTCGGTCGTCCTCCTGGATCCACATTCTTGACGAACATTTTTAAATCCCCTGGTTGTCTCAGATGTTTTGTCACTGTAGTCTGTATACTATTTAGTTGATCCCTCCTTCCTGAGGTTTCTTTCAAGGTTTTTTTGTTTTCTAGGGAGGTTCTTCTCACGCAAAGCGAAGGTCTGAGGACAGAGGATGTCATTCACTGCACAGACTGAAAAGCCTACTCAGACAATGTGATTGTGGGCTACACAACTAAAACTGGAAACAAGCATTGGTGTAAAAGTACCACATTTTGTTGATTTCATCCTTCAGACCTCTGTAACAATGTTGTTTGTCGAGGATTTCACTGTTCTTCTTCGGTGGAGTCACAAAATCAAAGGTGCAGACACACGACGAAATGCAGGAAAACACATATCTGTTTCTCATATCCACCTCTTCAGTCTAAAAATGTTTTTCCCTTCAACAAATTCCTCTTTGCTAGATTCCCCATCTGTGGAACTGTATCACTCTGAGTCACTTCCTCTCAGACACTTAATCCACTCTGCAAACATTGTAAAGCCTCTACAAACACATCTTCTCAGAGCAAATAAGCACAACATATCTTAATTGCCAGAAGCACATTCAGCGTGCAGTGTTCCTGAAGATCAATACTTTTGCATTGTATTATTCATTGTATTTGTTCCTGGTGCCATGCACTCCAATCAAAAGGTGGCTGCATATTGTGAAAATTAATGCAGCATGCAATGCAAACATGACAGAGAGCCGATGATTGATTTCAGGCGTGTTGCAGCTTTACGGTCAGGTGCTGGTGAAGATACCTTCACACGTCTCTGCATAGATGTACAGTATATTCACCTGCAAACATCTGCATTCATCTGCGTGTGCGTGTTAGTTGAAGAAGGGCTTGAAGAGGGAGATGTGTGCGATTCGTCTTGATATTGGCCTGTGTCTAGTGAGCACAGCGTAAATGGCAGATGTGCTGAAGAGTCTTGCACTTGCCTTGCTGTTGCTGACACTGCAATGTCCACAGGCTGCCTGATGTCTCCAGTCAATCCAGTCTCACTGTGCTGGAGCTGCCAGCGGGAGGCAGAGGAAGGGAGTTACTTAAGGCACAAGAACAAGCAAACAGCACACTTCCTCAGTGATGAGGGTGCACCAGAAAACAATCCTGTCTGATTACTCTTATTTCATGAAATCACTACTTTTATGATAAAGTTACCGCTCCCAAAGCGAGGTAATAACAGTACGGCAATGATGACACACAACAGAGAAGGCCATATTACACAGAAAGTGTCAGCAGGCGAGGTTTAGTGCCTTTAAATCAAAATGGAAAGAGTGCCGTTTTCACTTTGCCATGTGATCACAGGTGTCCGAAAAAAAAGTCATGAAGAATCAGCCAGAATCAGTGGAAAGAATCAGTCTTATTTTTTGGCTCCTGAACAAAATTCCTTTTATTTCAGCTTCAGACGATGAAACCTGTCGAGACTTGAACTCCAGGTCGGGATTACCTTAGAACAGCCGTGGATGACTGAAATGTTATATACAGCTGGAGGGGTTTGACAAGAAGCAAGTGCATTTGTGATCAGTCTGTGCTGCTCTGGTATGATTGATGAGCAGCCGACAGTTGTGGGAAGAAAATCTACTGAAGCGTCCGTTATTGAAGTCAGGTTCACTTCAGTCCAGCGCTGTTGATTTACATGACTTTGCGGCCATGTAACAGCTCACGTCGGGTAATTTACAACTAAACTTCAAACTGTCATCTCTCCTCTATTGAGCCCTAATCAACAAATGAGTTCAGGTGCAGACCGCTACACGATGGTAACGCTTGTGAGTTCGAATTTAGTTCATATTATTCCGTGCGACCTCTCTTCTTTCGCTGCCCCAGTTTCTCAGTCGCATTTTTCCTTGTTTTCCGATCCAACGAAGCAAAACAGCTCTGTAATCTTTAAATCGGTCTGGGCTTCGAGTCCTGGCTTCATTTAAGCACCTGTATTTACACTGCGCTCCAAAGATAGCTCACTAGTTGTAGGGCATCACGGGAGTAATTAAAGTCTAAATGATTAAAAGTCCCACTTTTATTTTTAAGTAGCAAAAGATTATTAAGATGTAAAGCAAAACTCAAAATCAAAAATAACATCAAAATACTACATATTTTTTGACAAAAGGGTACAAGAACTGTAATATTCGGCATCATATTTTGTCATTTAAGCTTGAATATTGCACACGATCCCTTTTAAATAAAATCAAATATTCAGCCGACACTGTATCGTTCATGTTGGGATTTACACCTGCTTTTTCATTCCAGAAGTACATCTTTATTAATCTACAGTGTGTGTATATCAATTTGAGAATGCAGAAAGAGGTGACCCATAGATAACAGAAAATTATTAACAAAATGGGGGGTAGACAGAATCCAAAAAGATTATTTAAAGCGGTACTGTCGTATAAATATTCAACGTGCTCCTTGTAAACGTTGTCGACAATCAGCGCTGTTTGTCCTCCACAATTGTTATTGTTGAGTCACGGGACGAGTGAGTGCGATAGCATCTGGGTCGTGCCATTCTACGCCGGGAATCGGATGATAACTTATTCCAGTGACTCAGCACACAGCACCATTAGCTACCATTACAGCTTGACGTAACTTTGTTTGAAACGGCATGAAATCACATTTACCTGCTTAAACAGGCCATTAATGTCAGAGGATGGCATTCCCAGAAGATGGACAGCCGACATGAGAGAGCTCCTATTTCTCCAAGGAGGGCGGAGAGATCGAAAAAACCGAAGGCAGCAGTCCTGCGTGGGGTGATGAGAGGAAAAAGGATGAAATTAAGATTGAAAATGTTTAATCGAAGGGGAAAAGCACACTGTAGTATTTAATGAAAATATAATTAACAACCCATATCCCTCTGATGACTCCTCTTTGGATACTGTAAATATTAGAAGTGTCTTATTATATTTATTAAAACCGTCTTCCGTTTTCCCTCGAGGCCCTGCAACGGCATCACTATGTCTTCATGCTGGAGTGATATGTTGAGAAATGTGATCATGCTGGAAGTCTGTTACCCCTCCAGCTCTAAACGCCAGTCACTGTTGTCTTGGTTAATATCATCGTAATGTATTCCGCCATGTTATCTCCCTCAGCAGCCCTTCGGCAACAGAATCCTTTTGCTGTGCTAAGCCCTCTCTACATATGCACACTCCGCCAAACAAGGAGGCACAATAGGATCAAAGTCATCACTTTAAGGTATCTGCTGAACATCTGTAAAGATGATGTTTAACATGATTTTAATGGTAAAAGAAAACAGTCCTCGCATAGTGTATTGTTTTCACTCAGAGGGGCAAGTCGTATTGATGTTCTCTGTATTGCAAAGATGGACAATTTTAAGTCCCAGAGGATCGGACACACATTTACTTGACAAACATCCATTAAGCAGCTATTCTTGGTTTTGCAGCTCCTTTGAGGGTTTGGAAAATGACAAGTGTTTCCACAACAGAAAAGCACCACAACAGAATCTACCAGGTGTTTTCCAGTTATTCTGGCTGTTTAGCTGCATACCCTTTATGCATTTTCTGAATTTCTCATTTTGTTGTGTGCTTTATCGTATTATCCTGTAGCTGTCCGACCACCGTCCCTTCTTTGTTCTAATATTTCACAGCAGACATTTTGACTTGTCAAGGCACAAAAGGCCCAGGTGTGATTAATGGCATGAATGATTGATTACACCTGGGGTTTTCATGCCCTGACAAGACAAAATGTCTGCTGTGAAAAATGTCTAGTCTAGCCTACCTATCTATCTATCTATGATGTAAGATTACACACAGTGTGACTCACATATCATTACATTTTTTGCATTTTTGCCCTCAAAACACAAAGATACTCCCAACCCTGAAAAACACGTTCAGTATTAACTCACAGCAATGAGCAATTAGCTTGTTAGCACAGTAACATTGGCAAAAAGTGGACAGTTATCAAATGGTTATCAAATGGTTGCAACAGGCAGCATCTTACCTTCAAATCACAATAAGGTCTACCTGGTTCATAGCTTGTGTTGTTTAGTCCATTTCTGTGTTGAAGAAGTTGAAATGTGTCTTCAAACTTCAACAAATCCTCAAAACATTCTGCCAAATAACAGCTAATAAGTTAGCTTAACTAGCTAGCTGCGTTCAAACTGTTCTAGCCAGCCTGTAAAGCTGTGTGTCTGTTGAACTAACGTTAGCTAAGCTGAGCAGTTGCTTGAATTGTCTTTGGTTAATCAAAAGGCTTAATTAATACGGAACCCTGGAGGTGATATGGATGTGTTTTCTTTTGAGTTGCCCGCGTGAGATAGTAAGTGGAAGGCGCGAGATACTCTAACGTTCGGTCTGGATTGACAGAATGTGAACGTGTTCAGTGCTGTGAAAGTCGAGAGGATGTGGTCTGTGCGAGAATGTTGTGGAAAACTGAAGGTATTTTATCAAATGTAGGTTTTCATAACAGCTAACACAAAATACCTACTACATGTACCTTTTACAGATACACAATTATACTAATACACTTTATTAACTTCTGTTGAACACTTCTATGGAGTGATTATTAATTATTTGAGAAAAATTAAGAGATAGTCATGATCCATGATAATAAGCCGGCATTTAACCGACTGCGACTGTTTTGGTTTTCCACTTTCACAGATAGTGTTTGGGTGCATTAATGGGGTAAGCACTATGTTCCCACAGTCCTATGTTCCCACATTTCTAGGATTTTTTTTTTTCACTGAAAATTAGGCACTATGTTCCCACATTTCTCTGACATTTTCAAAATGAGGTATTGTGTTCCTACATTTCCCTTCAATTTAATGGTTAGGGTTGGGAGGAAGTGAGGAAGGAAATGTGGGAACATGGGGCCTAATTTTGGAAAAAGAAATCTTAGAAATTGTTTTGTAAAAAATTATGAGTTTTAAATGTTTTCATCCATGTCCTTGTTTGAAAATCTGGGTTAACGCCGATGATTTCATGACTCACCTGCTTTATTTTGGGAAGCACTTTGTAACAAGCTCTATAAATAAAGATTGTTTTTCTAATTTTACACCGATAAAAGTCTTTGTGGCGTGCGCTTTGCTACGACGCCTCGCTAGCGACCAGCCCCTCCATCTTCATAACCGACTGAGTGTCATTCCCTCATGTCTCATAAACACGCACACCTCATTCTAAAAAGGGGCTAATGACTAAACCGATGCTCCCCTCCCTCTCCGCCTCCACCCTCCTCTAAAATTGCCATTAACACCTCTCCATCACCATGGCATCCGAAGCTCTGAGCTTAATTTTAGTAAAATGGGTCACAGCAGGTCAGCAAAACAAAGATGCTTTCAGTGGCGGATATAAAAACTGTACACCGCTGCATCATCATCATCATCACCATTGAATGTCATCGCTGCAACTTCTGTGGCATTTTGATATTTACAATAATTACTGGTTTAGAATTTATGACTGCGACCACATGCCGTACTCTCTCACACGAATACAAAGGTACTCGCTAAAACTGTGAATCAAAAATCCGGTGCGTCAAACAGTTTAGCGCTTCCTGAAATTCCAGTTCTGTCGACATGTAATAATTGTGTTTCTGAAAAAGGATTTGATAGCACAGGCGAACACCACTATTAACCGTCAAACCACAATTCATTGCCAAAGGGTTTAGTTGTTTATTTCGTCTGCAATCAGGCCATGGGAAGATTTTTATAAATGATACCCGTCAGACTCATTACCTCCACCTGTGTCCCTTTATTTTTTTAACCTGAGTATTCAAAGAAAATGAGAAACGGGGCCAAGCCTTCGTATTGACGTCTTGAAAGCTGTTTTTGTTAAATGCTGTTCTTTGTTTTTCCGCAGTTGCTATCTATAATCTGTGAGAATATGCGTGTCAGAAGAAATTGGTTGCACTCTCTGCTTGTCACAACCTGTACCGTCAATCAATGTGGAGCGAGGCGTTACTTATCAATACAAGCTGTCTGTTTCTTTTTTCAGATTCTGACAGGTCACGTGTTCACCCTCTGACCAGATATCTTGCGTGCGATGGCAGACAGCAAAATCCTCCTTTTTCTTTTTCACAGGGAAAGTACCATCTCTCTGTTTTGTCTCCTGTATACCCACACAGGCACACACTGAAACACATGGCTGATTCAGGGACTGCTGTTCTGCCAGCAACATCATCACTCTCCTTCCCACCCCTTGTCTCCATGGAGACAAGCTTCCAGAGCTGGCTGGTTTCAGACCGTTGTGAATCAGCACAGACTAAAAAGGGAAGGGGAGGGAGGGGGGGTTGAGGGGTCTCTTTGTGTTTAAACATGACTACAAGAACACTGCAAGCTCTCGTCACACCGAGGTGATCCAAGTGTCCGACCATTCATGCATTCAGATGTGAAAAGGAACGAATAAAGATGTCTTTATTTGAGACTTGTGGTCGTCAGTGTGGTCAACCATATTGATACTGTACAGGTGCCAGCATCTTTTCCCCCCCCCCCTTTCTTTATTCATCCATAACTAAAGAACATCACTTGATCTCGATGCTGGTTGTTCATTTTAAGGCACATTAAATGTAAATTGCATTTAATTCACCCAAGCAGACGAGAAAATGTCATAAAAAGCAGTGAGTGAAGATCGATTTATTGTTTTTTTCTGACATGATTGACCTCTGGTAAAGCATATTACATGGCTTTGTTAACAGGATCTCTTCACTACAAGCTTGACATGTATCCGTATCAAGTTGAGTTGCAAACAGTTGCTTTCTTCCGCTCTTTTTCTTTACCGAAGGACCAAGAGCTGGAAAGCTTTTAATGGACCTCCCATCAAAGAAAACAGAACATATATTATAAGTGCTGGCCATTTCAGTCTGTTGGCTGGTCGGCCACTTTGTTCCAGACTGAAATACTTCACACACTATTGGATGGATTGCCATTAAATTTGGCTCAGACAGTCAAGTTCCCTCTGATAATTCACTTTTCTGATCGCTTAAATGTTCCATTTTTGATTGTGGCAAAAAAAACTGTTCCCAAAACAACATCACTATTGTAGCAAACCAGCAACAGGCATACTGTTATTGGTCCTTTACCATGCGCTTGCAGTTTGGTTAGGTTTAGGCAACAAAACTACTTTGTCAGGTCTAGGAAGACATTGTGGTTTGTCTCGAAATAACAAAACACTGTGCTTTTAGTCCGCTTAGGTTTAGGTACAAAAAGCACTTTGTTAGGAAAACCATAGTGGTTTGGTTTGTAATACCTGTTTTGGTTGCCACGCTCACGGAAGACCACCGGAAGTGTCACCAGGTGTCCTTAAAAATATCCAGCGGTGTGACTTGAACTCTGTCCATCCACTTGGCAGCCTTGTTGGCTTGCAATAACACCACCACCCTCCGCGCATATAATGTGAATGTGATATGCTGTGTTGTGTACACATGTCAGCCTTGGACGTTACTGTGGTTTGCAGAAATGTTAACTGGGAACATTATATCCTTGGGACTGGGCCGTCACACTGGACACAACAGCTGTCTCCTGTGCCTGTTTGACCCCAAACATCCATCCTTGACCTCCTCCTTTGTTACCATAGTTACTTCTACAGCCACTAGAGGTCGCCCCGTAACGAGATATGAAATATGGCTCAAAATAAGCTGCTTTCACAGTCAACCTATATTGTTGTTTTTCCGATGAGGACGGGCTGCAATCATCCCTCCCCTATCCCTGCCCAATTCTAAGCATCGTCCTCAATGCTGTACATCGTCTACATTCAAATGATGTGAGGCAACTGACTGAAATTCATTTGACCAGCTGATCCTGGGCCATTTTCTGTTTTGTTTTTTGTAGCATTTTGTCACCTCAACAACAACTTTAAAGGCACTAGGCATTACGAAGGAGAGTAGGCATTGTGACTGCCTTATTTGCAAGATCCATTTCTCTGGACAAAACCCACGTGTAGAGCTGCTGAGGCGCTCAGAGGCTGCACCGACTGAAATACAATCGCGAGCCAAGGAATTTTAGAAACAGGATGCCCATTTAGCACTACTTAGGAAGACAGATGGAGCAGAAAAACAGGTAGGGTAAGGCCATGAGTTGGCAGAGAGCGAGGGAGAGTGTGGAAAGAGGACGGGTCGGCTAAAAAGGCCTCTCTCCCGGTTGTTGAGTCAAGAAAACGTCTTCCTGGTGTGTGTCAGTGGTGCACAAAGACAGCCAGAATCAGCTCCAAGCCTCAGTGATAAATGCACTAACAGCTGGACGCCTCCACAGTCAAGACAATGTCGGAAGTGTTTAGCGAAGTTGGTTTTAGACCGGATGTAATGGATCTGCTGGAACGTGTGTGTGTGTGTGTGTGTGCAAAGTTCACTCACAGGAGCAAACGGAAGAGAAAGCTTTCATCAGCTTAACACCTCCACCTTAACTAGGAGTCTGAATGGGGACGCCGTGTTCATCACATTTATAGGCACACACACACACAGAGGCATGCACACGGCGCACGGACGCATAAAAATAAACGCAACCGGCACGAAGTATGTGCTCATGCCATACCGTGTGTGTGTACAATTACAGAGGTAGCGAACCTGATTAAAGGTCAGAGAGATTCCTGCGAGTGTATTGAGTGCTATACCGTGGCCTAAAAAAAGGAAGGTATAGTTTATGGAGGCGGGTGAGAGAAAAGGAAGCTGTTTACAGTCCTGTCAAGATTCCGGACATTTGAGTTTTACTGTGAATGTCTGCGGTGGGTCAGAGTTTTATGTGCCACATTAGCTCGTACGTTTTCAGACGACAGTAACGCTGGTGACCTGTTTTTTTACTCCCTCCACTCCAAAACCAACGACCAGTGATTTTGTTGTGCTGTGGTCTTTGAGTCTCACGTGACGGTCTCCTCCTGGTCACTTCAGCACGAACAGAGGTGGTAATAACACATTTCTCATAACATCCACATGCTGTTTATGTGGTTCCCGATGATGAAGGACACCAGCTCCCGAAGTTTTTCATCATTTGTAGACGCAAAGTTTGGCTCATTCTTTGGGTCAGTGTCAAGAGTGATGGCTGCCTGCATCAAAGTGACGATGATTAGACAGTTGGGGCCAAGAATGTCTTTTTGTTGTTCTTTTTTTGAGGCGCTGCAGTTGCAAATAACTGTTTTCCACATTCGTTGGGAATTGTGGGTTTTCTAGTAATTAGGCACAGGCAGGTCCAGGCACAGATCTGACGAGGGATGTCAACAAACAAAAGGAAGGGAAAAGAGAAAAACAAGCTGCCCCATCCACAGGCTGTCAGCGGTGCCGGAAGATGAAAAACAGGTTGTACGGAGCCACAAAGCCTAAAGGGAACCTGGTCAAGCCCTAATGATTAAAGAAGATTGCGCTCCCTTTGACGTAACCGAAGCAAGCACAGACTAAACAGATCATAAGTGGCATCCAGGAGCCGGCACACAATGTGAAATGCCAAACCCCTGAAGGGCCCGAAGGCAGGTGCATTTTTGTGCCCCATTAGCTGAGGAGTTCTCTGAAAACGACCGGGGCGGAACATCAGTGGCTTTCTGCCGCTCCCTCTCCGGGATGCAACCACATGTGGTGCACAGTGCACACACAGGCCCGACATACATGCATTCACACACGCACATACATGTAAGTGCACTTTCCCAGACAAGCGTGGCAGACATGGACAGACTGTAATTGTTAGAGAGAATCAAGCAAACAAATGATGTCATTATCTCCAAGCGCACTAGCTGGAATATTATTACCATATCAGTGGGAGGTGTTTGGCATTCTTGCTTTTCATAGCTATGGGCTCACAAAGGGAGGAAAGAAAAATAGGCTGCATTGTTCGGAATAATTTCCCATACGTCTGACATTTTCACATTCAAACATGCAAAGTCACAGTGAGAGAGTCCCTGAGCTATTTTGGTATTTTTTTGTCACACGCTGAGTCGGTGTCAGGAATACCTCGTCTTTCTACAGAAGGCAATCCTCGAGGGCACTCCCCTGTGCTGCTAATGTTTTTTTTTTTTTTTTAAAGCATTAGTGTACAGGAGGCATACAAATGATCATGCAGAAACATGATGAGAGCAGGAGGGGAGGCTGTGATACCGGGTCCCCATGGCAACCATACAAAACGGCATGCACTCACCATGGCAACAGAGCTGGCGAGGGAATATAGCGGAGACGGCGTCAGAGCTGGTGCTGGCCTCTGGCTGTTTGAAGTGATGCATGCATGGCAGCAGCACAGCGTTCGCTCACGATGGATCATGAACACAAACATATCACTTCTGTGGACGAATACTGGCAATCATGGCAAAAATGTACATTTCCAAACATGCAATATTATTCTGTAGTGGAGCTTAAACTTACAGGCACGTCATATGAGACTTTGAACATTAATATAGAATATACGTAAAGATAGAGTACCGGTGTAATGGCTGACTAGCTGTTACCGATATAATGAATTTGTTTTGAATGTCTATAGCACTTTTAAAGCTGCGTTGAAGGGGCTCTGTGCAACTTCTGAATTGAACTGCAAGCTGGAATGTTAGCATTCAATATCTAAACGTAGCTTAACATTAGCCACTGTTGCTCTCAGTTCGCAGACAAGAGAGAGGCACTCAAGAATGTGCATAAAGTCGCACCCTTTTGACAAAACCACAGAGAATTAACACCCGACTCTGCACTTCCCCTGAGCTGTGTCGAGCATTTTAGCTCCTTTCAGCTATTTGTTTTGGTTCAACCTTACTGTTTTGAAGCTCTCACCAGCCAGGGATTCAGCCGCAGCAGGCAAACGTTTTCAACAACAAAAAAGCTCTAAAAACCAACTGTGCACTACCTGCCCAGCACCAACCGGAAGCCCCACAAAAATAGCTGCCAGCTGACAAACATAGCAGCCAAAGAGCCAGATAATTTAATCAGGAGTTTGTGGACTAGAGCTAAAAGGAAAGTGAGTATTGGAGTTGCATTTTCAAGGGTGCTGGAAGCAAATAAATGATAATAACCATTAACTAACATAATATGTCAGTGTTAAACAAGTCAATTAGTATTTTGCAGGCACCTCTAAGACGTGTCTTTACTTCATTCAAATACCAAAATGTCAAATGTCAATTTGCTGTCGTGTGCTTTCCTGTTTACTGGCTGAAAATGGCAAAATTAAGTTTTCACAATTAGGGTTTTGCACAGATTAAAAAAGTCTGGAGGTGCTGGTAGGTGGATTTTGTTTCCGGCCAACAGAGCCAGGCAAGCTGTTCTCCCCTTTACGGCGTGTGGCCACCAATATTTATGAAAGTGGCAAAAATCTTGTCTAGCCCAAAGTGTATTTCTCAAAATGTCAAAACCCCAAATGTATACACCGGCAATGTCAGATTACTTAGTCATTTCAAATTGACTCCAGTTGTTTGGCAGAACTGAAGTTTTTGTTATGGGGAAGTATATTTACTGCAACTTTTAAGATGAAGAACTGTCTGGAACATGTACTAATTTTAACCTAAGCCCTTAAGCCCCGAAGCTCAATAGCTCTAAATAAAATGAAAAGACTAAACTCTTCTCAAAAGGATTGAATTGCAGGAGCAGGAACGCACACAGCCGGCACTCTGTTCTATACGGTGGAGGTATGTCATAATATACAGTCCAGTGGGCCTTGGTTAATAGAGCCACAGACGGCTTACCTGACATGACAAATAGCGACACGATTGCTGATGCTTCAAGGCCACAGTCGGCGGTACTGTAAACGATAATGGTTTCTGCGCCAGACGAGGAGAAACCCCCCCCAGAACATACATACATCATCATTCTGTTAGTGCTGCTGATGCTCCTGGTTTTTTTTACGAGGGGACGTTCACTGAAATTTCAAAATTGCTAACATAAAGTCAAAACAAGTTTCATCAACCACGGTCACCCACCGAGACACATCATTTACGGTCATTGTCGAATGAAAAAATGACAAAAAGTCCTCCCAAAGCTCCCCCAAAAAATCAAAATCATTACCCCCAAACGAGGCGTGATTAATGCCGAGCATTAAGTGGGCATTTCACAAAAGAATCTGCCTAATGAGGTTGGTTGTCACTGAAGGTTTTATTTTTTTTTTCTCCTTTAATCAGTGTCTTTAATTAAACACTGCAACACAAAGAGACACACAGATATTAATCACTCTGGTTTTCTAAGCTGCTTTTCAATACAGCAGCCATTAAAAGTTGCACTGCTTGACTGGGCCCGACGCCGGCTGAGGGGAACAAGGAACTGTGTCACTGTGAACTCAGGAGACCTCTCAGTTTAAAGTGTTTGTTGGGTGTCTGATGTGATTTTCAAATGCAAAAATGCAGACGCCAGATGAAAAACATGGGCTGCTCAAGGTATAATTTTTTTCCCCCCCTTTTGTGTTTCAGGGAATAGCTGGCAAACCCTGTGTGTTTTGAAATTCTTTGACTTGAAGGATGTGCATAATTCCTCTACATTGATATTCAGCCACCCCGGAGCGAGACTGTCTGCCGGAGCTGTCTGCTCAGTGGAATAATGGGAGCGGGTGGGTGTGGCAGAGGGCTAACTGGCAACAACAACACCACAGGCCCGACTCGACGTCTCCATCTAGTGACGAAGGGAAGCCTAACAATAACAGGTGGAATTTTTTTCTTCACAGTAACAGAGCAATCCTGGTCACGACAGCACCAGAAAGTACAATTTTGAGGTATTTTACCTTTTTTTGAAGCTTCTTCTACTCCACTACATTTCAGAGGAGGATAATGTATAAAAGGGTAAGCTCACCCAAAAATCCTGTTCGGTCATTACCTACTCACCCCCATATGGCTGAGATGGGTGAAGCAAAACAGTATTGCTGCGTTCCCCTGAAATATCAACTGAAAAATGGCTCCATACAGCTCGTCCGTTGTAATCCAAGTCTCTGGAAGCCCCAAGATCCCAAAATCATCGAGCTTGTGCACCCGACTTCAGGCGAGGTGCGAGCTAACGCTTTTAGCTTAGCAGCTGAAGCTTAGATTCCTGCATAAATAGACTTGGATTGTGCAGGACGAGCTGTGTGGAGCTATTCTTATGTTCCCTTCGCTTGTTTTTGTGCGTTTTAAAACAAGTCCCCATCTACTTCTGTTGTTTAGGAGAATGCCGCGACGCTGTTTCGCCGTGAAGCTCCAGAAATGTTTTATGGACCAGGAAACTTCATCTGACTTTCCATCGGCATGAGGATGAACAGCTAAAGACTGGATTCAAAAGATTGTTTATGATTTGTCCTTTAACTACTGTAGGTACTTGCACCTTTTTTATGTTTATACTTTTGTTTTTGTACTTTTACTCAATTAACATTTTGAATGCAGGAGTTTTACTTTAGAGTGTTTTTTTACACTGTGTTATTGTTTAATTAGGTAAGTAAGTCAACGTCACATTGCTTTAAAAAGTGTTTCTAAAAACCGTTACAGCATGATTTTCTCCATCTTGTCTAATTTCAGTAAAAATAGTCTTTTAAAAGCTGAGAAGCTTCTGCAAGCCCTTACTATGAAAGGAAGGACACACATCTTTCAAATTCAAAACTCTCTCCAAGGCCATCGACACGAGTACATCCTGCGATTTTTAGCCAGCCATGCCTAAATTTGTCCATTAAATCAGGGGGAATACTTCCTGACAGCTGCAAAGATTATAAGACACTGTCCCCCCCTGTGGTGAATCAAATGCCTATCAGCCCAAAAGCCAATTTTGGTCAATATCTGTAATGATTTCCCTGATATCTACTGCATTATCCTATCACAGTGCAGAGTATAGACGGATGAAGCCTCCATACAATTGTATACCCTGTCACAGTGGATGTCTCTGCTGTGAGGATTGAGTTTAAAAGCATAAAAAGGCAGATACAAGGATTTCTAACGAGGCTCTTGGACAGGCAGTGAGAAAAGGCAGACTGGAGACTAAAGCGTAAGCAGAATTGTCCTGTTGTATATACACTGTCTGACAGGCAGGCTCGGAGATAACAAACCTCTCAGGAGGAGGAAGTAAAAGAATACATCCTTAAAACACTGGCAGCTGCTGCGGCGTTATCCCTGCTAGAGGATATCGTGTCCTCTCGAAGAGTTGTTACAAACTTATCTGGCTTGTGACGGCTTGAAATGAAGCTGTGCCTGTTTGTGACCCCTCAACGCAGGAATGTCTCCAAACGTCTGACAAGGGCCGTTTACCTGTTGGAGGTATAAAAGGCAGAACAAGCAGCATTTCCAGAGAAAAATCAAACCCTGCAGCAATAACTGCACTGAATATAATGTTCGCAATTCATTAAAAATGTATCTGATTCTGAAGATGTCACACTTTTATTTCACTGTCTGTAGCCAGTATAAAATATACGGTTTCAACTCTCATCATCTTTTGCTTAGATGTTTTGTTAGTGTTGTAAGAAGAACCCAAAATTCATACTTCAATAAAAGTAAAGATGTTGTGTTAAAATATTACTTAAGTTAAAGGCATCCACGTGAATCGTACTTGACCAGACAACCCGATTATTGGCCCGGCAGATTATTGGAACTAATAATCAGCATTTTTTAGTGACGTGGATGTATCAAGTGGCAGAAAATGGGTTAAGTACAAGTACCTCAAATCCGAACTTAAGCAACATAGGCAAATGTACTTAGTAGCCATCTGTCACTTTGTATTGTTATCTTGTTACTCTTGATATAAATGAACCCATGTCTTATTTTAGCACAAGAGTGCCATCCTGTGGTCAAAAGCTGTGATACAACAGCGTTGTCAGTCTGGGCGTCTTTCAAATGTGCGTTCAGTGGGCACGACGTCATGGTGGGTCATGGAAACAGAACAAATATTTGATAAACTTAATAGATATGATAAATTAACTAAATAAATGGTTGAAATGCTGCTGCCCTTGCAGACACATTCAAGTCAATTAGTCGAAGTCTCAAGTCTCAAATTTTTATAAAATCTTGATGCTTTGGGATCGTAGGCAGGTCGGCCGCCATCTCAAAGCATCAGTGTTTGAGTTGGGAGTGATTTATTATTATTTTCTTTAAATAAGTCCTTTAAAGAGTGAAATATGGACAGCCACACTATGGATGCAGACAAGTCATGCAAGCATCATGTGTCAAGTCAAGTAAAATCAGTTTTTTTAACTTCGAAGCCGAAGTCGAGTCTCAAGAGATTTATTTTCTCACAAGTCAAGTTGAACGTGAGTCGACTCCAGTCCAAGTCATCCACATCTCTCGATTAAAGTTATAAATAATAAATGGTATCAGAGTGTTAGGAATAAGGAATACCTGTTGAGGATAATTAACACCAAGGAGACTGCAGGTTGTCAAAATAATTTCAATAAATCAGTCAGCAAGTTGATTTATTCCACAGACAAAATATGATTCATTACAGTTTGTCAGAGAGTTGTCCATGCAGCAACTCCCTCATCACACCCAGATACTATTATATCACTCAAAAAAAAAAGACATACACACAAATGACAGACTCATCTCAGTGGTCATATATTATCAATATTATTATGCACAAAATATAAAACTAGCATCTGTCTTTGACATTAATACACAGTGGCTGCAATGTTACATCTCTCGGACAAAAGTTTAAAACACGTGTTACAGTCGTTACTATGCAGTGCATAGTCTCCATGAAGTCCTCCTGTCATGACATTGCATAATAAATATAATCTGTCTTTTTAAGACTTGTTATGATTCAGACACCTGTGCTGCCAGAGAAGAGACTCAGATTAAACAGAATAAATACAACCTGGAGGAGTGTGTGCATATGAGGGCGTGATTTGATGAAAGAAACAAAACCGGTGTAAGACGTGACCTCCTCAAGGGCTGCTGTGCATCTGCGTATGTGCACTCGTGTCTGACATTGTGATTATGTCATCAACAGACCCTGAGATAGCCCATTTAACCCGTATCCTGCAAAACAGCCCCCGTCTTCACCAACAGTGTTGCTGTAGAGTTTCAAACGGGCCATACCAATCAGCGTGCTCGTACAGCAGCGGTCATTCAGCCTAGCTGCTTCGTTAAAACATCTTGAGCAGGAAAGGGCAGAGCCCTGCTACTTCCATGAAACACTGCCAACATAAAGAAATAACAACTGTTACGAAATCATATTAAATAGGTTATGTTGTTAGGATTGTTAAGCCATGAATTCTGTTCTCATCATGACCTTTGCCCCTCCTCATGGAGTTAAATAAAACCATCTAGCAGGTGCTGCATGTCTGTTCTCCCAACTAGTGTCAACAGAAAACAAAAGAGATAGCCTAAGAGTATTCTTCTTTATGAGATGAAAACCTGACTGAGTTCATCATCTTCTCTGATCCATTGTCTCAAAAACCTTGTGCACATTTTTCTTCATCTGTTTTCCATGTCGTACTTATCTTCACTAAACAGTTGCCAGGGTATAATGGTGCATTCCAAATTCCATTAGAGCTGGGATGTTGGAAATTACAAGTTCCAAGTCAGTGATTTCAACTGTCTGGAACTTCCTCTGAGGTTGGATTTCCGCCCTCAGAAAGTCGGGCGCAACTCATTAGGGCTGGGTGTTGTTAAAACATTGATATACTCTGACACCTTGACTTCAATAACAGTTCTTCAACGATACTATGTACACACAGTGAGCCCCGTCTCTGGGACGAACCTAGTGTTTTTCCCGCATGCCTCTTGATCATGGCACAACAACGCCGATCAGATTTACTCCTTAGAAAGTTAAATTTGGTGTCGAATGACAAGACACAATCCGACAGTATTATGGCAATACTGTTCAATAAAAGTAGAATAGAAGTTCGATACCCAGCACTACACCTCATCAACCCAAAGCTCAGAATCGAAGATGGTTGCTCCGCTCATCAACAGCTGAAAAAAACTGTTGAATATGTTTATTAGCACTTCTGTCTTATTTGTGTCTTATTTTATCAGTCTTACACACAGCACAGTCCAACTTACATCTGTGCTTCAGTGTTTGTATACTCAAAACTCTGTGTAATGCGTTGCTGTCAACTGATATTGCTAACAATGGCTACCCTTGTTAGAGATGCTTCTCTGCAAGGAACCTAAAAAAGGTGGAAGGGTCAATACGTCACTGAATCTTGCTTTGGTGCCTGAATGGGGTGCTTCGTCAGAAGTTATACGACATAAATATGTTGGGTTCTGGCGTGTTTCTCCATGCACCTCCCACAGACTTCGATGTACTTTTCACCACAGTCTGCACCAAAGTAGGATTCAGTGACATAATGACTCTTCCTTCTTTTTTTTTTCGGCTCATTGGCTCTCTGACTGGAACGTGATCCACTCAGGTATGACGTCAATCCCGGACCAGCGTCCGAGGTAAATGGAACACTCCATAAGCGTCTGGTTACACTATAGCCATATTGAAAAGTGGCAGTACATGACAGTGGGTAGTATAAAACTCTATTTCACATAGCTATAAGATGGTATCCACGTGGAGAGGGTGCGTGGGATCTTGGCTGATTTTTGTGCTTCAGCATCAGAAATAACCCACTTAATGTTTCCTCCACTGGACTGAAGACTCCGGTGTTTTTAAGATACTGTGTTGAAAGCTCTGACCTGTTTGGTTTTCTGTATATTTTCAAAGGGAACCCTCCCCTCGGAGTTAGACGTCTAGCTCGTCTGCCTTGAGCAATGATGACGCCTGTTTCACACAGCGACGGCCATCAGGAAGCTATGACGCAAATGTCTCCCACTTTGTGCTTCACACTTCTTCATTAATCAGCCTGCTATCGGGCTCAGTTCAGGTTGGGTCAGCCCTGCACCGCTTCAGGGAGCAGTGACACAGCCTTCAGATTATCTGTACAAATACCTCCATTGTTCACCGTCACTCGTTTTCTCGGTTTTTGCTCCTCCGCTTTGGTTGCTCCTCTTCCTCTTCTCTTTCTCCATCACCTCTGTTTGTCTCGCTGAGCTCTCTTTCTCTCTCAGTGTTGCAAGAGGAAGTTGGTTGCCATGTTGATATCGTTGTTTGAAGCTCTGAGGGCCTCGAGGGCATCAATCCTGGAAAAGCCCATTTCCACCAACCGCGCTACCTGTGGGAAGAAAGTTCAGAGCCATCAGCTGAGACGGCAGCCGCAGACAAACTATCGCCTCGGAATATTTCATAAGCCTGCCCTGCATGAAGTTCAGTGTAGGTGGGCAGGAAAATCAAGTTTTGGTGAACAAGATGGTGGGTCGAAGAAGACTCTGAGTCATCCAGGTCATAAAAATGTCAAAGAATATCTAGAAATTGCACACAATAAAACGAAACTACCAGTAAAAGGACATGAAATAAATGCACATGGATGAACACCCACCTGCTCCTCTGCGACAGGAGAGTTGTCTAGTAATGGCTGCTGTGTGGACGGGGGTGTCTGAGCCTGGGGGCGGGGCTGCACCGGAGGTCGGTTTTGTCCTCTCCGTCTCAGGGAGGGGAAAAACCTGGTCCACTGAAACAACCCAGACTGCACACACGCAGACACACAGAGGCAGAATCAAGTATTCTGTAAATATGGAGAGATATAAAGTACGACAGCGATTATTGTCCCCTACCTGGGGCTGCTGTCTGGTGTTCCGCCTGGCCTCGTTGTATTGTGCCAGCAGCAGCTGTTGGTCGAGCATGTCCATCCTTTGCTGCCTCTGGATGTCCAGAGTGGCACCCATCCCCAGGGGCGTCTCACTGGTTGGCTGGGAGCCTGAATGACCACAGATGTTAATAACCAGGTATTAGCCTGACAGAAAATATGGGATACTGTTTAGAGATCTGTACATCTGTTGCTTGAGAGCAGAATGATTATTTTAGACGTCCTGCACAGCACCCTGTTATCCTATCTTCTGGGCATTAATGTGAAAACGCAAACACTGAGGTGTTGTTGTCTTCATTGTTAATCACCAGGTAAAGTAGAAAAGGTATATTTAGGTTATGTTTAGTTACATACGTCCACTTTTTTCCATGAACAAAATTACAGATTTGTCTTGGTTGTGAATATTACAAAAGGTCTAGTCGTTTTGAGACATTTTCATGTGGAAATGTTACATACTCTCTTTAAATAATTTTTTTCTTTTGCAATAGTCATGTAACATCCTGTTGGCTAATGAATGTTGTCTATTGTGAACATGCTGTATTCTTACTTTAGCCTGACTGTGAGTATATCATATGGAAACAACAAACTTTCACCAGCAGAGAGAATCTTTTCAAGGCAGCGGACAATTTCAACCTTAGTTACCCAGGTAAACAAAGGAGTACGACAAAAACAAAGTCATTCTGCATCATAGCACTGCTCAAATGCTTAAAATGTTTTAAATTATTACTCTGCAATTAGACAAAGAGACATTAACTCCCTGTCAGGCCCTGTAACACTGGTCACTGTGCAAGGGATTTGACAAGATTTGTGTTTGTGATTACTAACGGTTGGACTCACTTGAGAAGAGTGGCTCCAGAATAAACCGTCCTATACGAGAGACCCAGACCGGTACGAAGAGGAGCTTCTGCATCCAGAGCACATTAGAGTGGTACAGTCCGCCAGAGATCTGAAAGAGAAATAGATGAAAGAAACATTTAATAAGTATAGATGATGAAAGTTATGCATTAAACATTATAATTAATAAAAATTACATATTTGAAAAGTCAAAGTACTAGCCAACATTAACCGGTACACTTCTTGTACACAAGAAGTCGGCTACTCACCAGTCCACTGAGTGCAAGTAGCCACATGAAGGGACTGGAAGTCAGCAGCTGAAAAACAGAAGGAGGAGAGAGGAGGACAGAGGCAATCAAGGTCAACGTGTATAAAAGCAAGTATTCTCAAGTATGCATAACCAGGAAGATAAAAGCTAAATATTCCCATTAACATTAAAAGAATACAGGCTTACCTGCAAGCCTACTATATAGACCAAAGACTTGTTGGTGATGTGGATGTGGCTCAGGACCTGTGTGACCTGCATCCTGGGGATCAACAGGTAGAAAGGCACAAACAGAGAGAAGACTGGAGCGAGCCTGTGAGAGGAGAAGGGACAGACAGAATAGATTTTGTTCAAGGGTTCTTCAGAAAAGTCAGTGAAACAGCAGTGCTCAAAATATTTTAGACAATCTGGGAAAGAAGATGTTGTGTTTGGGGTGTTGGGCTTTTGGAAATGTATTACTTTACTGTCTTACTTTCTCTGTTTAATGCATGTCGGTTTCACTAAGTTTGTCGAGCCTTTTTATTTTTCTTCCTTTTGTGTAGGTGGATTGTACACTGCTGTCACAGTCCACCACCATCTAAATACCGTGTACCCAAACATAATGCAGTGAGGGGATTAAGACATTAAAAAATGAATACTGCCCAGGGCTTACATGGTGATATGTGGGATGAAAAATAAAGATTTTCTACTTTAGTTACACTTTATTTGAACTTTGCTTTAACACATCATAAACCTAACTAAATGCCAGGGTGTTCATATTTTAATTGCAGGATCCACATTGGCTGTAAAAGCGACAGAAAAGCGTTTCACTTTTCGGGGATGCAGAACAGTGACTGGGCTACTCACAGTCCTGCAGGCAGTTCCTCCACCTCATAGTCAAATAGAAACTGGAAAGCCTGAGCAAGCAGGAAGTCCATCAGCGCAGAGAGACACCAAGTACCCAACAGGAAGGACTAGAGGTAGGAGGAACATCATAAGCGGTGGTTAGCACGTCTAGAAAACTGAAGTCTTGTGCAGATGCTCAAAAATGTTTCAAGTCAGTGCCAAACGGCAATTACACAGATGAGGAAGTTGTGCGTTCTCTTCCCTAAAAGATGAAGCAGCTACACAGGTGAACATTACATCAATTCTTATTGTGGAAAGTACTTGTAAATGAGGATAAATAATCCACAAGCAATCCCAGTGTCACAGAACATGTCAAATCTGTGATACAGTGACAATTTATCATATTGTCTATTCAAGATTTCGGGCTATTCTAGTTCAGCTAAGAATATCAGCTAATTTATTAAATGTGTACTCTGTGTCTCCATCTCTATTCATCTTTTAAATGGTTTCGGTACTTACAGCATACTTCCTGGAGCCGAACCTCCTCTCAAAGATTCGGAAGTTGTAGATGAGCAGGCTGCTACAGAAGGCGTCTTTCACGTCTAAACAGACCAGCCTGCCCAGCAAAAACCTCCACACCTGCAGCACGAGGGAGGGCGATAGTTACACATACACACATACATCTAATGGCCAGCAGAAGATAGACGATTGTGACTTTGTACAGGAACGAATTTTCAGGATAACAAAGTGTATATAACCAAAGTCCTCACAGTTTCAGCGGTGTACACTACATTTCACAGGTTTAGCCTGTTATCATGTGACAGAAATTCCTTAGGTCATGTGATGATAACAGAGGCAACACCAGGACAACTGCACATGAGGCTCATCTAAAAGCAATCAGTGGGCCTTGAATTAAAGTGATGTTTTCAGACTTATTCCCATGGTCAAGAATGATCTATCATGGCTCATTTTAATACAATATCCCAGTCATATAACATACTGGGGGTTGGTTTCTCTGTTTGAAACACTGAAATCACTGCTACTTGTTCAACTGTGTCTAAACTAGGGGTCGACCGATCCCTCTTTTTGAGGGCCAATACCGCTAAACATTACTAGAAATCAAGGAGTGGAAACGAATATTTGGGGCCAATATTCATTGGCAGTAAAAATGATGCTGACCGTCGGCCTTCCTCTATGAGTGACCCTAGTCTAAAACAAAGTGAATCCAAGTGTCTTTGAAAACTTTTGCCCTCATAATGTACTATTCTGACACAAACACTCTATTTGGAGACACTGGGTGATGGTTTCAGTCCCTCACCAACACAGATACTGGAGACATACCTGGTGCTGCTGTGTGACAGCCTGCAGGTTGTACACAAACATTTCTTGGTAGTGTGGCAGCAGGGTGAGCATAACAGTCAGCCCATTGAGAACCAGCAGGAGGCCTTTAGACAGAGGAGCCTTATCTGTGCAACACACAAACACATCATGGTTCGTTTACGACGTGAAAAAACACATTGGCGCCTGCTATAGAGAGCAGCTTTGCATGTAAGGCAGATAAGTTTGTTGTTGAAGGAGAGACTAGCGGTGAATTTGGCTCACAGTCTGCTCAGTATTACACATTTAGCTAGTTATTCAGAAGATCCACTTTAAACAAAAACGATTAGTTTTCGCGATGACACCTTAGCCGAATTAATCGGCTGCATGCGGAAACACAATGTAATGTTAGGTTGTTGATGACGACGGCTAAAGACAGCCGTAACAGATAAATACAGCCTCTAGTAAATGAATGACAGCTGAATGCTAACATCAGCTAGCTAAGCTAGCTGCCGTTTGAGCGGTGAGGGGTTGCGGCTGCTCGACTGACATTTAACGCTGTTTCCGGGATACTTACACAGGCCCCGAGAGCCGGTGGTGGTGAACATGATGTCTAGGTGAGCTATGGGGTCCAAACGAGGGCAGATAATTCCAAGGCAGCATAAAACTAACACTCAAACAGCGAAATGAAGTTGGAGAAAGGATCCATGCTGGGAGAGGAAGAGAAAGGGGGAAAGGGAAGCTTCTACAGAAGCCCACTGCGGTCAAACCAGCCGTGGTTCGCGTTTGCCTGTCCAATCAGCCGCACCTTTTTTCAGTGCGCAAATGGACTTACGTTTACGGTAATCGTAATGAACCCACTCTGAAGAGCTGCTGGTAGTGACTGTGGGGCAGACTGCAGTCTCACAGTCAGACACATGAAACATACGATACTTTTACAGTAATTATTCCCGGTAATAAACTGAAGGGATCACAGATGTATCTTTCCGTATTTCAAAGTCAAGGACGGCGTGAGGAAAGCAAAAAAACAAACAAAAAAACATTGTTTCCATAAGTAGCCCAAGATTCATATACTGCTGAACTTAGTACTTCCTAAACTATTGGCATGCATGATATTAAGTACTTTTACTGTGTACTTTTCAAGTAATACTTAAATAATGATAATGAAAACTGTCTAACAGCCATGGATATTAGACTCGTACTGCTTGAAATCTATACAGCCGAGAGTGTGAGTCTGTTTGTGAGCAGCACAACATTTCCTAATGATCTGACAGAAAACATCTAACAACACCAAGATTGTAAAACAAGTTTGACTCATTTGATGCGACTGTTATGACCGGGGCCTAGGGGAGACCCTGGTCCTACATGAAAATGAGACTCCCATCTTCCTGTCCCCCAAGCACTACAGCAGTTGAGCATTTTTAAATGGTTTTATTCAAAACACAGATCTTGTACACAATCAACCATGCTGGCAGTCTGGGACAACAGAGGAGAGCTGCCGGGAGCTGTGTCCACAAAACTTGATTACAGGAAATCAGGATTCAGTTCAGGAAACCTTTGTCCAACTCATCCTCAGCAGCCTGTTCCTCTGCACACACTTTCAGCTCCTGGCTGCTCTCGTTCTAAAGAAACGAACAGTGACCATCAGTACTCTGCAGATATATCCACCATGTTTGATCCCCTTCGTGAAGTACAGGTGAAAGATACTCACACTTTTCCTTAAGGCTCCACTGGCAGCTTGTCTCCAATGTTTGGCTCATCATGGACCGTCCATCACCTGTGAGATGAGAAGGAAGAGCAGTGGTAGTTTCATGTCTCTTTGTGGAGGTTTTGTGCGTATTTTGTTGAAGTTTTTTGTGAATTTGAGGAGGTTTTTGTGTATTTGTGGAGGTTTAATGTGTATTTGTGGAGGTTTTGTTTGTATTTGTAGAAGTGTTTAGTGAATTTGTGGAGGTCTGTAGATATTTTGTGTGTATTTGTGGAAGTTTTTAGTGAATTTGTGGAGGTTTTGTGTGTCATTGTGGAGGTTTTGTGTCATTGTAGAGGTTTTGAGTCTTTTTGTGGAGGTTTTGAGTGTCATTGTGGAGGTTTTGTGTGTCATTGTGGAGGTTTTGAGTCTTTTTGTGGAGGTTTTGTGTGTCATTGTGGAGGTTTCGTGTGTCATTGTGGAGGTTTTTTGTGAATTTGTGAAGTTTTGTGGAGTTTTTACGTGTACTTATGGTTTTGTGTGTCATTATAAAGATTTTTAGTCTTTGTGGGAGATTTTGAGTGTATTTGTGGAAGTTTTGTGTGTTTTTGTGGGAGATTTTGAGTGTATTTGTGGAAGTTTTGTGTGTATCTGTAAAAAGCATTTAACGTGTGTATACACTGAGAGCCACAACATTAGAACCAGTGACAGGTGAAATAATAACATTTATCATTGTGTTCAAATGCCATGTTCTGCTGTGAAACCATGAGTCCTAGCATTCATGTGGATGTCTCTTTGAGAAACACCAGTCACCCAAACACAGCTGCAGACCGAGTACACCCCCTCATGGCAGCAGCACACCTTGATGGCAGTGCCCCCCCCAGCAGGACAACCCGATGAACGTGGGAAAGAGCTCAAGGTGTCAAACTGGCCTCCAGATTCCCAAGATCTCAAGACAACTGAGCTTCCACTGGATGCAGTCAGAGCCAAGAACGATCCATCGGGGCCCCAACGTGGATGGGAGTTGGTTCCGGCTCATCCCATAGATGCTCAACTGGATTGGGATCTGGAGAATGAGGAGGCCAGTTTGACACCTAGCGTTCTTTGCCATGAGGGGGTGCAGTTGGTCTGAACGGTGTTTGGGTGGGTGGTGTTTGTCAAAGAGGCTCCACAGAAATGACAGAACTCAAAGTTTCCCAGCAGAACATTGGATTGTAACAAGATGATCAATGCTCACTTCACTGTCAGTTGTTTTAATGTTGTGGCTGAACACTGTATATATACATGTTGAATAAAATATAATCATATTATTTATATTATATATAAATGAGGTGAAATAAATGCGGGCGTTCTAAACAGACAGACTGTTTATATTTCCTCTCAGTAAAGAAAACCCATTTAACATGTTAAACTGAAACAAGGCCAGTTGCCTACTATATAGCCCTTAGTAAAACCCATTTAAAATACTACTTTTACTTCCTTCTTTTATTTCCCACTGAAGTAACTTGTACATTGCTTGTTTGCAAAGTTGTTTTCCTTTTTAATTAGCTTATTTTAAAAGACAAAGAGAAAAAGAGGGAGAGAGACTAGTGTCCCAACAGTGACACTGTAGTGGCTTCTGGTTAGGGTTAGCGTCAGTATTCAACGACTAGTGAATGAGACTCGACCAGCCTCTAGAATCATTTACTGATCCTAGAGTATTAATGAACAGCAACTGACAAATCTCACACTTTCTGCCTTTAATTTTTGCACCTCTATTGCACTGACCTTGTTAGACCAGGTGTCTCTCCTCTCCGGGTCTGATCACCATACAGGTCAGAGCTGTTTCACTTAAAGCTGAAGACAAGTCCCACTGTTCACCTAGAGAAGGGAGGAAGTGATTTAGTATAACATGATTACTACATGCATATGTGTCTGTATATATATATTCTGATTGTAACAGGAAAAAAGAAGCTGTAATCAGAGTACAGACACATCCGGCAAAAAGGGGATTTCTTACAGAATCATAATTTTATAATAAAGAATGATATAGTGGTCTGTATCTGTGTAGAGACTCACATCACTCTGCACTGTAAAATCTACTATAATCTGATTTAATAAATGTGTTTTTTAAAGGTAAACCAAAAGTAAACCAAATGTATTAAGTCCTGAGAACATTTAGTGCTTTATACACGAGTAAAATGATTTTAAAGTCTATCTTTTGAAACACAGGGAGTCAGTGCAGTGATGTAAATAACACATTAAACCAGATCTGAGACAATCACAGTGAATACATTCGGTGAAGGGAACAATGAGGCTGCTTATTGTGTGTTAAACTACTTTAGCTGCTCAAAATGACCTTCTAGATGCTGATATACTAACACACTTTGACATTATTAAACACACACAGAGCCTGTTAACGAAATGTGCTGTACTCTGATATTCGGCTACAATGGAGTAACAAGTTAACATGACACATGTCATGCTAACACTCTTCAACAGACACACGTTAGCTAACATGCAAAATTGTCTGTAAAAACACAACAATGAAATGACTCAGACAACTTTATAAGCTCCTTATAGTGTCAGTAGCCAGTTCATGTGTCCTTACCCGTTAATAAAGGCAGCTGAGCCGCTGGTAACATGTTTCCCTAACCATGCAGTGCATTTGCAACAACTTTAAAGTCAGCTAGCTAACATAACATAACCACTCACTTCAGCAAACGTTAGCTAACCAGATTTCATGCCATACTAAAGAATACATACATTTCAAAAGTATTCATGCCGAATTTACCGAAACTACTGACGTGTTTTGAGAAAGTGACCTACATTTAATTAACTGTGCATTATTCATGTTATGAACAGAGCAGAAAAAAAACGACCAAAGTCACAATGGAGGTTTGGTGCACCAAGCAAAACATTAAGGTCCATGCCGCATTTAATTGGATCTAACCTTAATTAGAAGACCGCCTTGAGCCGAATTTACCTCAACACTTAATAGTTAGGTAAGACGTCTTCAGCTTCATGTTCAGAGTTATTCCAGATGCATTTGAGGCTAAACGAAATCTCACCGACGTGAGATTTTAACCCGCACATATGTTGAACTTACTGGGCTTAGACAACGCATGAAGGTAGTCACTATGTGGAGCTCACTGATATATCAAGGAACATCACCTGGGCTTATTACCTGAGATCAGTAAGTAACTGATCTGTACACCTCTGCTCGGACCAGAGTGACGATCTCTCAGCCGATAATAAAGGTATCTAAAATTTTGGAGGGAAATGCAATAACTTTAAGGGGGAAACCAGAGAAACCGCCCCTTTTGGCGCGCACCAACCGCATTTGTCAAAAAGTCTGTGGGCGGGAGTTATTATGCTCAGTTTAAACAGATAAACCAGATATTGTGAAAATCTTACAATAACGTTCAGCTCAGCTGGCAGAGCATCCATCCCCTGAATAGCAGTCTAATTTCTCCCTGGCTCCCTTTTTATTGATATCTAATTTCTCTGGTCTTTATTTGTTATTATTCTAATACTAACAGAATGTAATCAAGTTACATTACTCTAATTTTGTAAAAGGGTGAATTCAGGTCATGGGCACCTCAGCTCAAGTGTTATTGATTTCTGTTCTGTACTTTTACCATAAAATTAATTAAATTAAATATGAATGATGACTTCATGGGGGTGATGTCACAGAAAGGGTCGGGGCACTTGTACATATGTATGTAAGAATCTATTTCTTACCTTTTTTTATATTGTTTATAATAGTATTTTGATGAAGTATTACTCAAGTACACAGTAAAAGTACCTCATATTATGCATGCAAGTAGCATACGAAATACTTTGTTCAGCGGTATATGAATCTTGGAATACTTATGGAAACAATTAATGTTTTTAAGTTGTTTTTTTTTCTCACGTCGTCCTTTACTTTGAAAACCGGAAAAATACCTTCGTGATACATTCAGTTTATTACCGGGACAGGATTGCAAAGGAATCGTATGTTTCATTGGTCTGACTTGAGGCTGCAGTCTGACCCAAAGTCACTACCAGCAGCTCATTACGATTACCGTAAATATAAGTGCATTTGCGCACTGAAAAAAAGGTGCGGGTGATTTGACCAAGCAAACGCGAACCACGGCTGCCTTGGCCGCAGTGGAAGCCCGAGAAGCCCAAAAAGATGTTCGTTCGCATTTAGCTGGAGTTAGGAGACAAATGGCCTGCTGAGAGCGCTGTTGCTCCGCGTTGAGGATGAGATGAGGTTCATGTTTACTGATAATATTACTTAGGCTAAACAACAATGTAGAATATTGATAAGTTATTTCTGTGATGAGTTTCAACTGCGTGATACATTTATTGTTTTGTGATCATTTAGTTTTGTGAAAGATATATATGTATATATATATTTTATGCCTAAGCAAACTAAATAAACAAGCATGACTGGATAAACTGAATAAACAAACTGACCTCAACACAATTTCATACTGTTTGACTTTGTGGCGGACTCTGACACCTTTTTTTTTAAGCTTCAAACAGTGTTCTGTTTTAACAGCTTGTTTATTCAGTCATGGAAAAGATGGATATTTCTGAGATTGTATTTTTACCTCATTAATATTGTAGATATTAGAATTCTAGGTTTGAATCCAGAGTGCCCCTTTAATCCAACTTATTTTACAAATGAAAATGCTTAATGAAAAACACAAACGCTGAACATTAAATGGGAATAACACAACTAAACTTCTGCTATTAATCAAAAATAAAAAATAATACTAATTCCACTAAAGTAATATTTTAACACAATACCTCCAGTTTAACTCAAATATGACTCTCAGTAGTGGTGGGAAGAGTACTGAGTATTTTATAACGAGTATTGGTTACTTTTTAACCGTTTATGTTTGAAGCATTATCAATCAATCAGAGGGATTTCTGTTTATCCAAATCCAAACTTCTGCTCGGTGGTTGTGGTCAGCTGCCGAGTTATTGGCTGCAAAATTTCAGAGGAAATCGTCAAGTTCTACTCAGTGCTCAGTTATGATTTTAAAAGTAACTAAGTGGATGACTTGGTGTAATGCACTTAAGTTCATGAAAAATTACAGATGTAAAGAAAATACTCAGAAAGTACCTAAAAATAACTTATTTACAGCGATTTCAGTAGATGTAATCAAGTACCTCCATCCCTGCTTTTGGAGGATTTTTCACCACATCGTGTGTAGCACAGCGCAGCGCAGCGTCGTCTCCATCTGTGGACTTTATCTGCTAGTGGCTACGAAAGAGTCTGTACTCCCGGGTAAAGAACTACTGATCTAACAACTGCAGCACTCCTGCGGCTGGGATTTACTGTCCGGCTCACAGTCATTTCATGAAACATGCTGCTGTAGCTGGATGATCCTCCTGATGAAGGTCAGCCTCCTTACCCACAATGCCACCCCGCTGTTCCTTTATACACCTCAGGACAGGACACTCCTTCTCCCCGAAGCACTGGTCTAATAATGTTTGATCTTTAGCCTTTGCATGTATGACCAATCGCTCAGTATGTAATATGTGTTTATGGGTTGTATGTGCATAGAAGCAGCAGACAGGGAGTGTTTCATGTCTCGAAGCCCTGTGGTCAGCTCTCTGACAGAGTGGTTACAGTGTTAATTATCCTTGGGGCCTTGAGCAGGATGCGGCTGCACAAAGTCCAGATTAATGACTTTTTCTTATGGTCCTCTGGCCTTATGCACACAGTGTCATATCTTGTCAAGGTCCAGACTTCCTTTGCAGGGGCCCTGCTTTGTCTTACACCACAGGCTGCCAGTTTTATTCACATCAAACCGTGTGTATACCTTCATGCCCGTCCGTGACCGCGCCTGAGCCAATTGATCCAATGCTTATGTTACGTCCAAGTACATTTGAAAAGATATGGCGAACAGCTGTCTAATAGTGTTGCATTTCCCCATCATCCACAGATGCGGTAGCGTGTTAGTTCCCATTGGTTAGTTCCCACCCATTAGGTCTATTTGGCTGCCTGTGGTCAGATGTGACTGCAAAGCAGAGCTCAGGAACAGCTTGCTAATTGTGTTTCAGACCTTCTCTGTCACTGATGTAGGAGTGAGGTCTAAAAAGGTTGCTCTGCCCCTGTTCTCAATCAAAGATAATCAGATTAAACAGCGCAGAGATGTGTGTTTGTGTGTACGTGTGAGTGTTTGTGTGTGCTTACCAATAAAGAGACTCCAGATTTGGAGACAGCCTTGACTCCTGCTGTTTGCTTTGTTCATTAAGAGGAGATGAGCAGATGGTTTGCTGGTCTGTTGTGCAGTACACACATGCAGGCACACACACACACACACACACGCAAATACGCACACACACACGCATGCTCGATCCTGTCACCTTAGCTTTATCCTCCATTTATCTTTTCCATTACACATCTCTCGGCAGGACAATGCTACTCTGTGAATTGTGAGGGATTTGTGTGTGTGCGCGCGCGTGTGTGTGTGAAAGAGTAGAGCAGCGGCTGAATGAAGTCGCAAAAACCTTTTGAGTCAAGACAAGCCTCTGAGGTGGTCATCTGAAAAGCTGATGACTCATTCACACATCCATTTATGTGAATCATTGCTATTCACTTGTCAGCCCCTCTGTATTCAGGAAGAATTGCTTGTAACAGAGGTATTGTTTCAGTCCTGCATCACAGCTTATCTGCCTCTGTCCAGGAAATGGCACACCGCACATTTAGACGAGGTTGCGTGAGCAAAATCTGGACAAGTGCAAAGATGTTTTGGCACAACAAATGGGCTGAGAACAATGCGAAATATATCAGCAAGACTTTTGAAAACTTAATATCGCCTGCAAATTAGGATCCTGAGCATGTATTGTGTGTCGTAGAGGGAATTATCTGCTTAAAATGTTGCTAAACAATCGATGTTCAACAGCTTTTGTGATCCTTGACCCCTTACATAATTTATGACACATTTATCCCTTAGCTCTCTGCACCGGTTGAGGAACACTTAGTGGTTTTGCCGTCAATGGCCCAGAACATTCTCGACTGAAGTTCACAATGCTTTTAAATATCACTTAAATGTATGCAGAAACACATCAGTGAAGCTTTAATTACCTCTGCCAGGAAGGTTACGTTTTAACCTGTGTATGTCTGTTGGTTGGTCGGTTGGTTTGTCGGCAGGATTACACAGACAGTACAGAATGCGTTGCCAGGAAACTTGGATGGAGGGTCTGTCTCAGCCCAGAATAGTCATCGTTAACTTTTGGTGCAGATCCGGATAAACGGACAGATCCAGATTTTTTTTTTCCTCCCCCCATTCTTTACAGACACATTATTCAGAAATTCGCATTTTGTTTTGGCGCCCCCTACAATTTCTGAGCGCAACAAGACTGTTGTAAATACAAATCCCAGGTGTGTAACACGTTGTCGGATGTAACGTAGGTGCTAAGTGCAGACAAAACCCATTACCGTGTGACAATGTTATGTGTCGAAAATGTGTATGTTGAAGTACACATGTATGTAACGCTGTGATCCCACCCTCTCACTCAAGTTAAATAGTGCAGAAACAAGTGATAGAGGGCTGGAGTGGCTGAGACAGAGACACCATTCACCCTGTTACAAGACACTGAACCATCAAAATGATTTTAAAAGCTGTTATTTTGTGGTAAAAAAAGTCAATAATGCTGCCTAAACATTACATTTTTGTCAGCTTAACACAAGTGTAGCTGTGAAGCTAAGTAGCATTGTGCCCATCATCTACAAGCGACTACAATTTGTCACCTATCCGAATAAAAGAACAGATCTATTTACAATCTAAACGTGTTTTATTTGATACTGGATTAGTTTTGATTGAATTAAAGGAGACCAATGGGCCTTGGCGGAGGTATGCACTCTGCTGAGTGCCATTCAAGTTGATTCATATTACCAGACATTAGCAGGGCTTCAATTCAAAACCAGTCGGCTCCACGTCCTGCACGGCTAACATTCCGCAAGCAAAGACGATAAAACAGACACAAACTTTCACACGGTTCTTTGCTTTCTACATGATTCTTTGTCTTTTCCTTATTTATTTATTCATTGAGCCGAGTGACAACCTTCTCTATCCTCCTGAGGGGGGAAACATTGTAAAAAAAAAAAAAAGAAAAAAAAAAAAAAAGGGTGCGACCGCATTGAGAGAGCGCACCGTCATCATGTTTCACTACAGGACGGCTTACATGTGACCCCACTCGCCACCTCCCCGTCTGTCTGTCGATACTTACGTGTATGTTTTTGAGATGGAGCAAGAAGAATCAATGTCACACCCTCACATATACCGTCCCCTCCTCCGCACACACACACACACACACACACACACACACACAAGTCTCAAGGGGTGACTGAATGCAGAAGTGCTTTGTTTTGTCTCAAGAAAACACACAAATTAAACTACATTATCAATCCACATTTCATAGAAATCAATAAACGCATCTTAGCACGCACATAAACAATCAAACGAACGACGCAATCAGTTGTGAAATAAAGAGAGAAGCACAGACACACTTTAATAAAAAGGATTTGTATTGTCTGTATTGTCAAACTGCACTACTGCATAACATACACAATACAAGTCATTTACTGACTGTACAACATGCCATTATGTTTTTTCTTTTTGATAATAATAATAATAATAATAATAACAAAAAGGATGACTATATATATGTACACAACTCTGTTACAAGTTCAATCCATCACTTGTTGTCCAGATAAACAGCACTGACCGACAAAAAAAAACAACTATGGTCATCTTCGTCTAGGGATCTAAGAACCTCGATTGAAAGAAACACAGTTCAAACACACCAGCAGAATAAAGTACTGTTCCCACTACGGCCCGAGATTCGGTGATAAATGCAATAAATTAAACAAGAGAACAATGGAGGAGGTCGAATGTCACCCTTTGAAATGTGGGGGAGTCTGATCTCAGATGCCACCGCGCGGCTGAGCACGCCTGTCGATTGTATTTCTCGTAAAAAGGAGGAATGTTCATCACTCTGCTCTTTCTGCTCGTCCAATCCGTCCCTCCCGTCTCGTCCTCAGTACATCCCGGAGGTCTGCAGGAACACTCTGCCCTCTGAAATCCGCACAGAAATCCAGATTAATAAAACAAAAACATCCAAAGTCCCTTCAACAAAGGACAGATTCTTAGATGGTAGACCACAGGGACTGGGGGAAAAAAAAAATACAAAAAAATCCTGCGTGATATTAATGTATTCATATACATAAATATTGAACAAGGTCTTCTACAACCTTGACCAAATCATTAATAAAAGATCATTATTTAGTAAGGCCCGGTTGAAAGTGTTTTTCGGCCCCCTGATCCCTGTTTTTGGCGATAAAACTTCCTGGCACAAAGGAACCACATCCTGCCCTGCTGTCTGACAGACAATTCCCCTTTAAATGATTTATTACTGGGTGTTAATTATGCAAATGATGTCCAAACAAACTCGTCACGAGGACAATTAAGACAGCCGTTAATTAGTGGCCAGTTCTCTTCTTGCTTCACTGACATTCAATTAAAAATTGCCTTTGAACAAGCACACTGTCTGCTACGGCGGCCCTGGCACGGCGCGGAGCAGAGGTGGGCTGGAGCCATTGCACTCGTTTGACGAGGCCAGGCTACAGATCACGGCCGTTTCTTTTTCTGTCTGTTTAAGATGTTGCATGTGGGATTTTCTCATTAATCTGTCCCGCTGAAGACAATAATGTTGGCAAAATAAATATATTAAACGCTTGTCTCCATTAAAACGCCAGCCCCGGTGAACTGCCTCACGCTTCATTTGATTTTGCTCAATTTCTCAGGAGCAGCCTCCATGTGAAATCTTTGAAAACCCTTCCAGTAGACCGGTCAGTTAAGCATCAGGAGGAGGGAGTAGGTGAAATAATGAAATCTGTTGTCCTAGCTCAGTTAATAGGAACTAAATAAATCCCCAGCAGAAGGTTTATCACAGTTTATTTCACAATCCAAACACAGAAAATGGCATTTTGATGAGAATAATAATAAATAATAAGTGTATTTACCGCTGCTGAGAAGTAAAATAAAGCCCACGAACTTGTTGCGGTGCCTCCACAAATGTTTTTCTAGAGCTGGACTCAAACCTAAAAGTCTGACACAGACTGCATTACTCTAAAACTGTCTTGGTAAGATATCTGAATCAGTCTCTCCCATGTGTGACACAATGTATCACACTTATTCTGGCATTGTCCGTTGGTAGTAGAGTAACATATTTAATTGGTTTTCCAAGCGATACGGAGCTAACTTGGCCAGAGTGTAATTTGCCATTATTTGGTTGCTCTGACAAGAAAAGAGCCCCTCTTTGCCATCAGAGGCAGGCATGGCTGCAGCTACAGAATTAATATCACTAAACTGGAAGTCTCCATCGCCCACCATGTCTCGGGAGGTGGCTCAACGAGATGCTTCCTGTTGCCAAGAAAGGAACAGATTGGAATTTACAAAACTATTTCGGAAGGTGTTGAAGCTGTTTTTGACATCGCTTGATGAGACCAAACTCTATAACTCAGGAGTTCTGCTGCTATGTTGTATCTACATGAGTTGCTTTGGAGAATTCCGCAGCACTCAATGTTTTTTGGGGGGGCCAACTTATCCTTTAAAAGATCACGTTTAATGTTTCTGCTTGACGTTAACATTTATCTTTCCCTCTCGTGGATAACAGGGTAAGAAAATAAAAATATCAAAGATCTATAATGAGGTTGTTTGTCTTAATCTCCTCTGAGTTGTCACTTGGGGACAGAGCATTTTCGCAGTGACAGCAGCTTTTCTACTTCAGTTTTTTTTCTGTCTAATAATTGCACAGCACTCTTACTGGTCAGAATACGAAGGCTGTTTTTCGCAGCACAGCTTGTTATGTGGACGCCTGTACCTTGTACTGTTGCCTTGGTGTCCAGCCTGTTGGCATCGTGGCTGCTCCCGTCCACGTCCTGGGTCACGGATTCTGTGTGAGGAGGGGCTGCTGATGATTGATGGCCTGTAGTTGGGTCGTTAATTAGTAAAGACACTTAATTAGAGGCGATGTTGCGCTGAATGCTTGCCGACATCCGATACGAAAATGAGCCCGTGTTAGCTTTAAGCTCGATTCTGAGTCAAAGCAGAAATGAAACATTTATGAAGGAAGAGTTTGTGTGTGTGTGTGTGTGTGTGTGTGTGTGTACCTGTGTGTGCGTTGGAAGTGTGCAGCAGGGTGTGCTCTGCCTGGTCGCGGAGTTTGACCTCCTCCTCCAAGGCTTCCTGAAGTCTCCTCTTATTCCTCTTTTCCTTCTTCAGGCGCTTCTGGATCAGAACTAAATGGAGAAGAGGGAGAAGAAGAAGAAGAAGGAGAAGAAGAAGAAGAAGAAGAAGGAGAAGAAGAAGAAGAAGAAGAAGAAGAAGACGAGGAAGAAGAGAAAGGAGAGATGACAAAGGATGTCAAAAAAGGTTACAATCGAATTATTCAGGTGCTTCCACTTTTTTTTTGAGTTATTTATTGGCCTTCCTGGATCTTTACCCCAAGAGATTTGAGGGACTGTGAAGATATCATGAGGTTTGAGTGGTTGTTGTGTTCAGGGATGATTAACTGTTACCATCATCAGTAGTTAGCCATTAGCAAAATACCCGTCAGTTAAATGCATTAATGTCATTTTAATAATATAAACATTTAAATCACATGTTGACCTAATTTGCAGTAAAATGTCTTCCTAATGTCAAATGTTGCTTGATGAAATTTTTTTTTTAAACTTTAAAGCTGCTCTAATGGATATAGTTTTATTAAAACAAGTGTTAAATAGCTCTGTATTCCAACAGTAATCACTGTTAGAGAGTGTTTGGTCAGTGACCCACGTCTCTCCTTCCCTCGCTCTTGACATTTTCTGATATCCCTGCCGACTTTATCCGAGTTTGACAGAGAACTCCATGAAGAGATGTTCCTGTCTGCTTATCAACGCACAGACAGCAGGAGCCTCCTGTCTGCTGATCCGTCTGGTGATAACCGCTTTAAACTTCAGGGATCTTTCCAGGGAGTTTTTATGGACATGTCTAGTTGTGTTGGTGTGGTTGAACGCGATATTAATTTAAGAATTTGGGATGAAATCCAACAGGAGTTATAAATGTGTCCCTCGGGTGTGACTTCATCTAACTGTGCTCTGATTGACACGTTCTCTCGCCGTGTGTCTGTCACAGCTTCTTTTTGAGCGTGCCAAACTTTAAGTTCGAAGTTATTTACCTCTGCAGGGTGAATAAGCTGTGGGTTTATTTTGCTGTGTCTGTAAAAGTCTACCGGGTTGCTTTCTCCCAAGATGCTGCATGTAATTCTTGATGCAGTGCAGTCTACCTCTGTTTTTCTGCTCCAGGCTAAGCTGTCTCTCCAAGGTCTCCCTGAGCTCCCTCTCTCGGACCAGCTCCATCTTCAGCTCCGTCCTCTCCAGCTGGTCCTGCTTCTCCTGCGCCCGTGCGTTCTCTATGGCAACCCTCAGCAGACCCTGCTTGGAGACACACAGGCGCACATCAACAGGTTATACGCTGAACTAAAGCCAGGGGGAATGAGATCCCTGACTTCACCTAATCGTCTGATCCTGAGTAAATATTTCTGTTGTTCCTGGCACTTTAACAAAGGCAGCGTGATGCTAAACTTTCAAGGTTAGATTGATTCAAAATGAGCCGGTGTATAAAAAAGAGAGAATGTGAAACCACATCAATGTAAGAGCAGAAAGATCACAAAGACATTGACTCTTCCTTCGGGCAACGTTTTACTCAGGTGTAAATTTCCTGGATTTACTCATGAATCATGATTTCTGCCGTCACATCAGGGTTAGATGAGGTTAAAAACATGTTCTCCCAGCCAGAGAGCGCTTTCTTTTATCGTGACTCTGCCGTAACAAAGACGATGTAAAATCTGAGAGGCAGGTCGGCACACGCCCTCCGCAATTACCGCACATCCTAAACGTCTGCCTCGTCTGCTTATTTCTCGTTTCAGGAAATCCCAAAGAGTGGCTCATCTCCCTCCCTATAAATCTCCGAGTATGATAATAATAAAGCCCCGGCAGAGCCTCACCTGGATGTTCGTGAGCAGGGTCTCTATGGAGGACAAGCCTTCCGGGAAGATGAAGGGAGTGTGGTGGAGACCTGCTGGGAGCTTCTGTCCTGCAGGGTAAGATACCCTCTCACAGCTCTCCCTGCCTGACGGGGGTTTCTGGTAGACTTGTCGATCACAGCTCTCCCTGGTTGTGTGAGCGGCCAAGGAGCTGTTATCTGGAGGGGAGAGAAAGACATTTTGATGTATAATCAGTAAGGTCAATTTTCTTCCGGTTGAATCGGTTTAGTACAAAGGGCTTACAGATTCCATTAGCAAACATTTCCTCATTGTGAACAAACCGAGGAAAAGATCAGAGTCAACTTTGAATTTATCCAACTACAAAGTATGTTCTGGGTGGTCACAGCCTCATACAGCTGAGGGTTGTCCCTCGTATATATATTAATTTAATCCAAATTGCACAAGACTGCCATGTAGTTCCATTATATATGAGAGAAGGCGGACATCTTTACGATATCTCCAAAACTCTAACGATCAAGATGGATAAATTGCACTACAGGTACTAGGAAAATATGCATTCTTGATTTTGGGGTGAACTGTCCCTTTAAATTACTGTTTAAAAACACCTCAACCACCCACACTGCTGCACTGGGTTGCAGTGCCTCACTAGTCAGAACATGGGCATTGTAGTTTTTTCCCCACATACATCTGTCCGATATCTAAACGTTTGGTCTTAAAACCTACAGCTCCCCGTTTCAGGAAAAACCTTATTAAAAAAATCAAAGTACATATTCGTGATCTGTTTTTAAAGATTTACGTCTTCAGTAGGAACAGATGAGCGCCACAGACCGGGCAGGTAATTCAGAAAGTATTCAGACGTCGACTTACTCATTGTTAGTTTGAGTCTGATCTTGGATTTTGTTGACAATAAGAAAAACACAGAGCGATATCCTTTAATCAGTATGAATACAGTGCAGTAGGGGGCCTTGCTTTCTTTTCTGAAATGAAGTCATTGTCAAAATGAACATTTTATAAAAGTCACATGTTTTTGGGGGGGGTAAAATTACTTTATAATCTGTGGTGTTTAAGCTTTGTTTTCATATTTTCATACATTGCTGACCTCTTTATACGACATTACATTCATCTAACGGATGTTTTTGTTTTGTTTTGTTTTTTACAATCAGAGCGTCCGACTCCAGTGGAAACAACACAGATTTCTCTTCCCTTTCGTCACTCCTTCCTCTACTTTGAAAGTACCCTTTTGAAAAGCGCCATTTAACTTTATCCACTGTCTTTCCTTGTGTTACTGACAAATATGTGCAGTCCACAGTACAAACTCTTTCCTGTTCATTATACCGTTTCCAAGACTTCAGGTGTTGCGTTTGTTATAAATAAGCAAACAGATCCTCGTTCCAGTGACAGTATGTGAGCGCAGTTCTCTAATTTATGGCTTACTAACACATTTATTTAATTTCTTGTAAAGATATCAAGCCCAACAGTAAATAGGTGTGTACACTAATTACTGTCTGCATGTAGACATACGCAGAAGTCCTGGTTTGGGCTTTTGAAAATGTGGTTACCCTTTATTAGATGGCACACTGCCTATTGATAATGCATCACAGCTTGACATCTCCCCTAAAAACAGCTAAGAAGCTGCATTATGGATGACCATCTGTTTGTAAACCTGAGAACTGCGTGTTCCCGATTCGTGACAGTGGGGGAGATGAAGATTAGCCATTTTCTGCATTTTTTCCCCCCCCCCCAACATCAGGCAGTTGCTCACTTCATCCGTTGACTGTCATCCGAGCCACTGAGGACGAAGACGTCCTGGGAGTCCGGGCGGTTATTGGAGCAGAGACGAGTGCGAACGTGCGATGTGATATCTGGCACTTTTCTCTGTCTGTGACAAATGACAGTGTTTTCTCCACTTAGCTGACCACAGCATCCTCTGCTCCAAATCCACCCACCTCCCCTTCTCCGCCTCGGCCTCATGTCTTGGCAACTGTCACATTCAAGGTGTTTCACAGATGAGAAGCAATACCCCCCCCCCCCCTCCTCTTTCTCCCTCTTTCTTGCTAAAAGCATTGCTCTGTAGAGAAAGGTAATTAGCAGGTGCTGGCGAGCTCAGCGGAGGGCATCCAACTACACTCCCGTGGCTCACATACAGACGCACACACACATTCGTAGCCGCTGAAGTGCGCAGTCAGCAGCGTGGGCTCCCCAGGCTCCTTGGATGTGACTGATCCTTTATTGAGTTACTGTTTTACGCCTACTTTACCTCACACTCACACTCACACACACGTTTGCCATAAATACACACAGACACACACTAACACACACACACACACACAGCTGCCAGCTCGTTTGATCATTTACCCATCTCCCTAACCAAGGTCACTGTCTGTTTTTCTCTTTTCTCCCAACTTCATCTCTCTTATTCCTCTCCCACCCGTCCCCAGGGCTAATGAACTTCACCACGTGAAGACTGCCAGTCAGCGGAAGAGAAAGGGAGGGAGGGAGGGAGGGAGGAAGAGAAAGAGGGAGACAGAGAGAGAATAAAATTCTGCTGATGTTTGGTTAATGGGAGTGAGGTGTCAGGGATGGCCTCTGATCTTTGCTGCATGGATACGTTGTTCAAAGACCACTGAAACAGCACACACAGCCAAAACTGACTCACATACACACTCAGAGATTATCATACAATAGATTGATGGAGTGACAGCGGCGGGGTGCTCTTTGAAACTCCGCTCAATCCACAATAAACCCATTCTGTGATGTTGTAGGTCAAGTACAAAAGCCTGCAATCCAGCAAATGTACATGAGTTTCATTTGCATGCAGCAAAATCAATTGGAAATCAATTGCATAAATGCGATGTGTGATGCATGGCATTCACGTTGCTGGTGCCATCACTGCTTTGTCAATATGTTCACAGATACCTGACAGCGTCTGAAACCTTACCTAGGAGGCCTTTGTGATTTTTAGATTCGATTACCGAATAATGTGATTCAGTATTAGAATACATTTACACAGGGCGCGTGCACACACATACAAACTCTCAGCTTCTCTCTCCCTGTCTCTCGCTGTGGATTTCTGCTGACTGTTTGTCCTTGAGCAGTCCTCATTAAGCTAATGCAAACCTCCCTGACAGAGAGAACCAAACAACTGACGTTGCAGCGCCGTGGCAACGCGGGCCCTAACGACAGGGAGGCGGTCGTTATGCAGATGAGGTCCAGCTGAGAGCGCGGGAGGCCGCCTGGCTCGTTAGGCCGCGGCCCGGCAAATGGCTCGCTAATGTAACACTGCTTCCTGGTCTAATGGAGCCCTGTTTTGCAGAATTATTTGTCTTTGCTCTCTGCTGGAAGCCGAGGGGGGCCACCGACAGCGAGGAGGAGAGGAGGAGGAGAGAAGTGGCGAGACTGTGAATCCTTATCGACCTGTTACTGTGAGATCTCTTCCCTGTCAAACCGTTGGAAAGCCTTTCGCTTTCTTAAAACAGATAGCGTTAAATAAGCCATCGCCACAAGTGTGAGTATAAATGATGACAAAGACGGATGGATTGGACGGAAGCTGAGTGCTTGTTGGACTGTATTGACAGACTTTGGGTAAAGGAAATTGATTTGTCCAGGAAATAATCATTACTCATGAATAATCATTGAATGATTAATGACCACAACAAGACATTTTTTGAAAAACAGCAAGAACTTGACCTTTGGAGTGAGACTGACATTGTCATTCAATAAATGTGTAAATCACTTCTAAAATAAGACACCTAAATACACAATAAAAGATCTTAATTTGTTTCTGTTAACCCAATGCTGACCCGAGCTATACAAACATTAATACCTCTGTCAGTGTGGCCCCTCTTGTTCTCCTTGCTGTGCTCCACATCTGTATCTCGGCCTCCCTGCACCACACCGGGGGAATGCCCCAACACACTGTGACTTGATGACAGCCCGTTGTCCTGTGGGTCTGGAGGGGGAAATAAAAAGTTTAAATGATTAGAACTCGTAAAAATCGCTCACAGGTTTTGTTACAGCCAAGGTGTCCGTCCGCCACCTGGGCAGATCTCACAGCTGAGTACGTACGTGTGGTTTCTGCAGTGCGCTCTGTGTGAGACGGTGAACTCGACACACTGCTGCTGTGATTGGACGACATCTGAGCTTCCTCCAATGAGGGGGAAGGGGAGGGACTGTCGCGCACTCGCTCCTGCCAAAGCGACCAAAAAAAGATTATCGGGACAAAATCGTAAGAAAAGTATGGCTTAATAATCTGCAGCTATCTTGATCGTTAGAGTGATATAGCTTTCTTGCTGTGGTTGTCCTCATCCGTAACTGTACATAAAGCGACGTCTGGTTCTAAAACAAAGATATTTTCACAAAATTCTACATTTTCCTGGCATAATTATTTATTCATTACAATAAAACATAAAAAAACATCCAATTTTTATCTATGTAGCTGTGTTTTGGCTTTGTAAACAGATGTATCCACTTATCAAGAAAATTATACTCTTGGAAAAGCTAGTACATAAAACATGATGTTGCATTTGCTGTTTACAGGAAAAATGTGTTGCTTGTTTCAATAAGTGTCATAAACCATCTTTGGGACGTGGCCCGAGGTTTGGAACACAATGGTCTGCATCATTAAAATTATGACAGTACTTCCTCTGATTGAAGAACACATGCTGTAATACTTTGCGAGGACTGACACTACATAACATTTTTGCCAATACACAACCCGTCCAACACTCCTCCAATCAATCTTAAAAGTGAAGCAACTAAATCACAGGCCTGTTTTGAAGCAAAGTGACCAACTTGGCCAGGAAGGCTGGAGTTTCTGTCTGTATACAGGATATCTTCAAAAATGTATTAATAGATATGTTTGTGGAAGGAACAACTGATTACATTCTGGTAGTGATCCAGAAGTTGGATATCCATCAGTAGACAATTACCGGTTTAGAGCCATAACCATTGGATGAAAGAGAGATAGAAACTTGATTCTAATTTCTGTAAATGATCAAAATATTGAGTCATCTTGAAATTATAAAGTTAAAACCAAGTTTGGGAAATTAAGGAACAACACATCTATGTAGCTAAAGCTCTAATTTTAATATCATGAGTTCCTAAGTGTCACGTGGACTGAAGCTGGCTGGTGGTCAGCTCCACCGGGCTGATGGGCCTCTGAGTTCACCTTAATGACGGAGGTGGGAGCCCTGGCAGGGGGCTTGGCGTGGAGATGCGCCACATTGGCCATGCTTGCCAACGTGTTCAGTCGGTTCATCTGGCCCATGGCCATGGAAACGGAGGCCGGCGCCAGGCTGGCAGGGATCAGAGGATGTGACATCATCATGAAGGGCAACTGATCCAGAACTGGTGGGGGGGAGAACAGAATGAAATAGAGATGTATTAAGCAGAGACAGTACAGTAGAGTACAGTAAGGGGGTGTCGCTTTTCATATACGGCAAAGGTCGGCCCAGCAGCTCTGTTTAAAGGCCATCACCATACACACACCCGACATGAAACATGTCTCAGCCATTCTGCTTCACTTGTATTTATCCATCACAACTTAAAGGCCTTCCTCCGCTCACTGGTGTGTGAACTGAACTGGAAACACACAGCGTCTCTGGATGACAGGACTGAAACTGGACACCGATATCATTCCGCTTCGATGTCAATATCACCTGGATGACTGCTCTGCTTCTAAAACCACGACTCCAAAATACGCCAGCATGTGCGCCTCGTGGGACGCCGAGTGTGGAAAAAGATGAGCGCAGGAGGGAGAAGACATGACTGAGATACACTTGTTCTGCTCATTACAGCACAAAGATTGTAAGGATAGCGATGGCCTGGATGTGTTGCTGCAACGCCGAAAAACGCGTTTCGTGAGCATCACCTGCAAAAGCACAATTCAGCCCCTTTGGAATTAAGACAAACTGGCGAACTTTTCCTTCAATGCCCCGGTGTTCTTGACGATAATCCAACACGGTTCAAACCAAACTCTTATTATCTCGGCCAATCTGTTGTTCGCACTCCTCTATTTAAGACAAGCATCCACTATCTTTAAACAAAATCCTTCCTCTCAACAGCACCCTAGTGGGTTGTCGCGGTCCCTCTATTCATGAAACAAACAATCCTGTTGAGGGGGGAGAAAATGACATAAATATTTATCATTTAATAAAAGGGAAAAACAAAAACAAAAGAAACACAGGGAGGAAGTGGAACAAAAGAAGCTGATGGCAGTCCTGGTGCTGGGCCAGCAATGCACGCCGGGTAATTATAAACACAAAGGAAAAAATCTTGGACTCTATTCCACACAATTGTCACAAATAATAGAACGAGTGCATGGAAACAAAAAAAGGCTATCCAAAGAGGAGAGATGAAATAGAACAAATAGCGGAGGGGAAGGAAAGAAAGAGGGGGGGAAAAAAAGGAGAAAGAAAAGGCAAAGTAAGAAATAAAGAGTGAGGCGTTGACTTTACGAGTCGGGCTCGCTGGACATATGTGCGGTGCTTTGTGCATTTGGCAGATTAGTCTCTCACTTGCCCAGAGCAGAAACCAATCCAAACAAAAGATCTGTCTGAATGGAGCTAAATAACCAGATGCTCCGACAATCAACTAGCAGCCAACTCCAAATATTAAGCCTTGGTTGGAGACCAGCGCTCCACTTTTTTCTGTCGCTCACCCCCTCCTCCCCCTCCAAAACCCCAACCCCCCCCCCCCTTCATAATTTCATTTTCACTCTCATTCCCTCTCTTTCTTTCTTCTCAACGCTGTTTTTCTCCCCCTACCTCTCTGCCCTCCCATCACTCTCTCTTATGTTTCATTAAAAACATCAAAAGTCAAAGTGCCTCTCTTATGTTTATCCAAACAAACCATTACTGTAAACAAACAGTTACTGTAAATTTCCCAGAAGATCTTGTTAAATGCAGAAATGGCTGCTCCCTGCTCTTCCGCGGCCCATAAGGTGTCACACTCAGCATTTGTGAGTGTGTGCGTGTGTGTAATCCGAGATTGCCTTTGTAGTGGTTAGAGCTCTGGTAGGGGCCCATCCTTCCCATAAGGCCGTGGGTGGCGGTATGGAAAAAACACACACTGTGCTTATGTGTGTATGTATGCCCGCGCTCTTTGTCTGTGTGTGTGTTTCCACTTGACTCTATCATTAACAGTGATTAAGCTTTACAGGTTTATAATGGCTGGTGGTAACCATGCCACCTAACTGCGCACAGATGCTGGCAGTCGTAACTGAGAGTATACAGTGGTAAACAATGCTTAAGACTGGGAGTGTTTACAGACACGGGTAAAGACAAAGATTTACTACACAAACACACAAGAAAGAGACGACGGCAAAAAACAGGTGGGCTTATAATAGAGATGCAGCGATCAGTCGATTAATAGATTAAAGGGGCACTGTGGAGTTTTGGATTAGAAATTAAAACCCTGAGTGTTTATATCTACAACGCATAAAAGGTCAAAGGATTGGGCGTCTAGCTTCTTAAATATAATGATTTACTGCTTTTCTTTGTCATTTATGATAATAAATGAGGAATCTTTGGGTTTAGGATTAAAAAAACACCTTAACGATGTCACTCTGGGGAATTGTGATGAGTATTCTGAAAAAAATATATAGCCGTGGACTCACACCTTGCTTTTCCTTATCTATTATTTCATTCATTTTATTAGCTTTTATTCAGTTGTCTATATTCTATATTCTGTTCCATTTACATGTCTTTTCATCAAATTAACAGAGAGGACCCAAACAAAGTTTATTTGTAGCTGGGTACAATGACAACAAAGAAGAATCTGATTAAATGACCAGTGGATTCATCGAAAACCAAATACCACACGTTACATACAAACATGTCACACGTGCATATGTGTCCTTTGAATTTCTGCAGAGCACAAGGACACACTCTTGTTTTTTCATTTCTGTCCTAAAGCCTTGCAGCCACAGGAGAGTGTATGTGTGTGTGTGTGTGTGTGTGTGTGTGTGTGTGTGTTACAGGTTGATAGCGTATTCCACACAGGCCTCCATAAGCCCTGTCATCTGTCTAAACACACTGATGTCGCTTTAACCTGTCGATAACAGTGGGGGCGGTGCGTCTGATTTTTTTCCCCCTTTTTGTGTGCGTGTCCGCGTTTGAGTGCGCGCGTGTGCGTGCGTGCGTCCGTTCCGCCATCGATTGTCCAGCATTTGTCGTTTGCATTCAGGATAGTGAATTAGAGAGAAGACTATTGATTTGGCTTCAGCCTCTCATCTTATTCATCTCTCTATCATCCCGGTGTGTGTGTGTGTGTGTGTGTGTTTGTGTGTGTGTGAGATGGTGCTCCACTTTCGCTGGCTGCTCTCCTTTCGCTGCAAAGCCAGGAGCCAACGTACGGAGGGAGGAGGAAACGTATGACTACAAAAAAACATAAAAAGAAGATACCTGCACATGTTAGGGATTCAACTCCAAAATGAAGTGATTCGGTGCTTTCCAGGGACAAAGGGACTTAGCTGTAAATGAGAACACGGCTTACTCAGCTCTGAAAAGCGAGGACTCTGTTCCAGTAAATCCTGAGGTGGTGTTACTCAGTATGACAGGCCAACACCATGTTGAGCATGAGTAACAGAGCCGGTTCGGGGTCTACACTCTCTTGATGTGATGACTAATATGTACTAATGATCTGGCGGCAACCCATTGAGGCCATGGAGCAGATGACCAACATGTTATAGAATCCCACCTCCCACAAGCCAGAAGCTGACGTAAATAATCAACTTTTTATCGTGAAGGAAATGAAAAAAAATAAATAAAAATGGTAGACAAAAACATCTGCTCCTGATGCTTTGAGGATTTGGATTACCTGCCCCGGATGTCTTTTTCTGATTCCATCTGAAGAAACTGACTCATCGCTGCTGCAGTTTGTTTTTATTCGCTCGCAGCCTCTCGGAGGAAACACACAAGCAGCAGATGTGATGTCACATCCTGGTTTTAATCAGCGAGCTTCAGCTGCCGCACATAAACACAGCTGCTCGAGTTGTATCGACTTGGCATCGCAAAATGTGTACAAACAACAACCCGCGCGACGTGTCATACGACTGTAATTAAACATTTCACATTCTCCCACACGTGTGTGCGTGTGTGTTTGACGGGACGACTCACCTAGTGAGTGGTTGTGGTCACCGTTCTCTCCGTTTGGCCCGCCATGATGTTGGTTGCTGTGATAACTGGCCATCGCCTCCAGCTTGATCTTCTTGGCCAGGGCAGACAGATCTGAGACGGAGAGACAGACAGATATAGAGAGGGAGAAAAAAAGACGGAACGAAAGAAAGAGAAGGAATCAATAAGAGCCAGATCAATGGCCCCGGTGGAGGATTAGAGCAGTGGGTAGGCAGGAGGTTGTCAGGGGAAGACAGAGGCCAGCCATTCATTCTGACTGCACCGCTGCACTGGCCATTTAGTCTGCCAGGGAATCAGCGGTGATAGGAACAAGCCAGGACATTCATCTCTCCCACACAGGGACATCACATCCCACAGCAGAGCACACAGGACGACACTCAGCGTCTTCAGCAGCAGCTCCACCTTTAAGCCAGAAAGTGTTTCCTTATCAGTATAAATTAGGAGGAAAAAAGCTAAGATACTTCTTAATAGGGGTTGCGCACTGTCGCACGATACGAAATGGAGAGTGACAAAACGTGGCAGGAGGGCCGAGCCGCGTTTTAATTTGTGTCCTGAACCTCAGAGGGTAGTTTGACCCGCCGAGCAACCTTTAAAACTCTGTCTTGTGCCTGCAGAAAATTAAATATCTCATGCACTAATTCAGACAAACACGGTGAATTATTAAAGTTGGACAAACCGTGCCGCTGTGCAAACACCACCGGGGGGAAATGCAAACAAACCATAAGTCTTAATTTCCTGACGCTGGATACATCGAAAACATTTGCAACAAACTGAGCTGCCGAGTGTCTTGGGGTTTTTTTTTTTTCCCCCTTTCTTTTCTTACACAACGGTTGTCTGAGGCGAACCGTCTGTCTGTCCAAGACAACCACAACAAATTGCTCCTTTTCTTCTCATCTTCTCCCTCGTCTCTCCCTTCCTGCTCTCCTCCCATCCCCTCTCCTTACTTTACCTTTTCAAATGTCAGCATCACAGCGGGACATAAGCCACCGTGTTGCGCGTGTGTGTGTGCGAGTGCAAGAGGGCGAGAAAGAGAGACTAAGGAGGATCACATCAAAGATTTCCCCTGCCTTTTACGCTCAAATGTCCTCCCTCTCTCTGCCTCTTTCCCCCCCTCTCATGTGGCCAGTTCTAATCAGTGGTGCTGACATTGCCGCCGTGCCCTCTCCTTTGGTGGAAAAAGACTCTTTTCCCACTGAGAAAGATGCTCTTGAACACTCGACGCGTACACAACACACACATGCGCACTCACACACTCAGACACACTCAAGCACCTTTGAACAGTGAGAGGAAGCGGCGCTAACAGAAAATGGCTTCTTTTGAGGCGGGGAATGAAAAGATCAGGTTGCAGTGAAGAGCACAAAGCCAAGGGCAACTTTGAGAGCGGCGAGGTGCCAACAATTACTTTTCTGCCTTTCTATGTGCTGTGCACGCACACGCACGCACACACACGCACAAACACACCGCGACAGGGACTCAAACACACAACTGTTTATGACAAGAACAAGCAGCACTTTGGCCTTTAGCGGGCAGTTGACTAAGACAGACTCTGACATTACAAATAACAGACTTTCACACATTTTCGCTCGTGTTTTCACCAAAAAATAGTTGAATCATCCCAAAACTTAATTTCCTCCTTGAAGAGACAATGAATGGGTTTTACAAAACACAAAAAAATAAACATATTTCCAATCCTGCTTGTGTTTTTATGAAATTTTTTTTAAGGATATTCTGAAATTGGCCTGAAGATGATAAATGTTGCTCAACGAGGCCTTTGTGTATTTATAATGCAAGTAAAAAGACCGACTTGCAACTTAGAGGAGTTGTTTCGCGCGTGTCAGCAGCGTCTATGCTAATTTCATTAATCAACACGCAGGTCGCCTCCCAGAACTCAGCCTCCTCAAACTATCGATGATGGCTAAAATGTGTCATTATGAGGGTCTGCGGGAAAAGTAGACGGCCGCGCCATCTTGTACGTTTCTCATAAGCGACCTCTTCTTTCATTAAGCTGATTGGGTAACGCAGCACATTGCCAGGTCGTTGCTTTTCACCCTCCCACAGCTTGAAAAGAAAAGAAGATTTGAACTTTACCAACAGCTCCTCCGAGGGCTGAAGCAAACAAGATGACACTAATTCGCTCTTGGAGCCAAAACAGGGACTTCTACCGTGACTCCTGTTCTGTTGTGAAGAATACAAACCCTGACCTTATGAAAATCTTGTGAAAAGGGATAGCGGCTTCCCCCTTGTAATGAATCTTTAATACAGGACACACTGGCAGGTGAACCGGATGGAAAGATGTTTTTAAAGTTTAATGTGATTCTGGTTTGTTTCTTTTTTTTAAAGATTAAACTATATTTTTTGTTGAAAAATAATCATATCGTGATTTACTTTGAATTATTTGAAAATAGTGTTTTTTCACTTTGCTACACCTATATGACAGTATATTTGTAACAGTGACAGTGGTTTAAGGGCAGTATTAATGGAATAAATGTGCAATTCAAAACGTTTTCTGCAATGAACAGCGCCTAACTGACTTTTAAGTCTTTTACAAATTATCTAATTGTCTCTTTTTGTAGGTAGTAGCTAAATCATTGACAATAGCAGATGTCAATGATTTATGTTCAATGATACATATAATTGGGTTAAAATCTTTATTAAAAGGAGTAAAATATTTTTTTGCTGTGCGTATTTCTTTTTTTTTTTGCTAAATTTACTCTGATAAATTTCAATTTCAATCATTCAACTGCTGCACATGAGCGTTCACTACTTTCCTATTCCCTCCTTCCCCTCGTTTCAACTTTATGTTCCTAAAATGCCATCTGGTTGAACCACAGGCTCTGATGCGTCGCTGGCTGATCATCATCATTGATGAGGGTGTGACTATAACACTGAGCGGATGCTTTAATTGGCCTCCTTAGACGTGCAAAGGAAAAGAATCTTCCGTATATTGATTTGCTTTATTCATATGCAGAGTGAGGGCACCACATTGTTTGAGTCTCTGTGATTATGGAGACGATAAAAGTATAAGAAGCACAATAGAGGCAATAAATTAGAAATGTGCTGTTAAACTTTAGTTAATAATTAGTTTACTGTTAAATGCTCTTCAAACCATTTATAAGCAAATGTTTATTGTAAAGTTGCAGCTGATGTTTGCAATACTCCGTAAGTTGTTAATAAATGATGTGTGGTTCACCTTACACATTATTTGGATGATCACAATAAAGTTGCAAAAATGTACTATTTCTTATTTTTCAAATAACTAATTAATCATAACATTTTAAATAGTGATTGTAGAGGGTTACCAAAGCAGAGAGTAAGGAACTAGAATCTGTCAAAATTAACTTAAATTATCTAAATACAGCAAAGTATTTTTTGGGCACTACTGATAAAGTGGTCTCCAATATTTGTGCTGTCCAATATGTGCTAATTTATTTATTAAATTTTTCTGCATATAATAAAAAAAAAATGATGGTTGGGATAATAATATTTATTAAATTCCAGATGATGTTTAGCGTTTCACTGTTCCGATGTCATTTTGGACATTAAAGTTAATTAATAAACTGTAAAACATCTACATCTACATTACCTAAGAACCTTTTTCCCAAACATGTTTTATAACCACATATAAGGTAACACTGATATAACATCAGATATTCTTGCTTCATGCAATATCACAGTTTCTTTTTTATTCCCGGATGTTGGTTTCAGCATCGTCCCCAAAATTCCAGTACCGGCTGTGCTCTGTTATTTTCTTAAATGCTTTGGGTTATATTCATATTGCATGAGAAATGATTCCTCTCTGTGTTATTTCAGTGTCTCTGCGTGATATTGTTTCTCCAGCACACGTGTGCACACGCCTACATATGTACTGTGTGTGCGTGGTGAGGCCTGGGTGGTCACCTGCAGGAGGCATGATCCCAGCGTGTATCAGCCCGCTGTGGGGCAGCATGTGGTGAGTCCCGCCCTCTGTCACACTCTGCAGCCTCTTGGGCGGTCGTCCTGGCCTCGAACTGCAGGCAGAAAAAAACAGAAGCCAACATTAGTCATTAGGAAGTTTAATACTCGACTCGGGCTCATGCTGTGCCTGAG